>NC_053022.1:403119178-403258322 GCF_003073215.2 Triticum urartu | reverse complement strand
ACCCTAGTGTCATCGAACCTTAAGTGTGTAGACCCTACGGGTTCGGGAGTCATGCAGACATGGCCGAGACAACTCTCCGGTCAATAACCAACAGCGGGATCTGGATACCCATGTTGGTTCCCACATGCTCCACGATGATCTTATTGGATGAACCACGATGTCAAGGATTCAATCAATCCCGTATACAATTCCCTTTGTCTATCGGTACGATACTTGCTCGAGATTCGATCGTCGGTATCCCGATACCTTGTTCAATCTCGTTAACGACAAGTCTCTTTACTCGTTCCATAACACATCATCCCGTGATCAACTCCTTGATCACATTGTGCACATTATGATGATGTCCTACCGAGTGGGCCCAGAGATACCTCTCCGTTTACACTGAGTGACAAATCCCAGTCTCGATTCGTGCCAACCCAACAGACACTTTCAGAGATACCCGTAGTGTACCTTTATAGCCACCCAGTTACGTTGTGACGTTTGGCACACCCAAAGCACTCCTACGGTATCCGGGAGTTGCACAATCTCATGGTCTAAGGAAATGATACTTGACATTAGAAAAGCTTTAGCATACGAACTACACAATCTTTGTGCTAGGCTTAGGATTGGGTCTTGTCCATCACATCATTCTCCTAATGATGTGATCCTGTTATCAACGACATCCAATGTCCATGGTTAGGAAACCGTAACCATCTATTGATCAACGAGCTAGTCAACTAGAGGCTTACTAGGGACATGGTGTTGTCTATGTATCCACACATGTATCTGAGTTTCCTATCAATACAATTCTAGCATGGATAATAAACGATTATCATGAACAATGAAATATGATATAATAATAACTAATTTATTATTGCCTCTAGGGCATATTTCCAACAATTTCCGCAAATTAAATAAAGCTACTTAGAAAGATCATTACCCCTTACCTTTTATTGATCAAATGCTAGAAAGATTATGCAAACATACACACTATTGCTTTCTAGATGGTTATTCTGGTTTCTCTCAAATACCTGTGTCGGCTAGAGATCAATCAAAGACTACTTTTACATGCCTTTTTGGTACTTTTGCTTATAGACGTATGCCTTTTGGTTTATGTAATGCACCTGCTACCTTTCAAAGATGCATGATGGCTATATTCTCTGACTTTTGTGAAAAGATTTGTGAGGTTTTCATGGACGATTTTTCCGTCTATGGTTCCTCTTTTGATGATTGCTTGAGCAATCTTGATCGAGTTTTGCAGAGATGTGAAGAAACTAATCTTGTCTTGAATTGGGAAAAGTGCCACTTTATGGTTAATGAAGGTATTGTCTTGGGGCATAAAGTTTCTGAAAGAGGTATTGAAGTTGATAAAGCCAAGGTCGATGCTATTGAAAAGATGCCATGTCCCAAGGACATCAAAGTTATAAGAAGTTTCCTTGGTCACACCGGATTTTACAGGAGGTTCATTAAGGACTTCTCAAAAATTTCTCGGCCTCTGACTAATTTATTGCAAAAAGATATACCATTTGTCTTTGATGATGATTGTGTAGAAGCATTTGAAATACTTAAGAAAGCATTAGTCTCTGCACCTATTGTTCAGCCACCTGATTGGAATTTACCCTTTGAAATTATGTGTGATGCTAGTGATTATGCTGTAGGTGCTGTTCTAGGGCAAAGAGTTGATAAGAAATTAAATGTTATTCATTATGCTAGTAAGACTCTAGACAATGCTCACAGAAATTATGCTACTACTGAAAAAGAGCTTTTAGCAGTTGTATTTGCTTGTGATAAGTTCAGACCTTATATTGTTGATTCTAAAGTAACTATTCACACTGATCATGTTGCTATTAAATACCTTATGGAAAAGAAAGATGCTAAACCTAGACTTATTAGATGGGTTCTCTTGCTACAAGAATTTGATTTGCATATTGTTGATAGAAAGGGAGCTGAGAACCCCGTTGCAGACAACTTGTCTAGGTTAGAGAATGTTCTTGATGACCCACTACCTATTAATGATAGCTTTCCTGATGAACAATTAAATGTTATAAGTACTTCTCGTAGTACTCCATGGTATGATGATTATGCTAATTATATTGTTGCTAAGTTTATACCACCTAGCTTCACATACCAGCAAAACAAAAGGTTTTTCTATGACTTGAGACATTACTTTTGGGATGACCCACATCTTTATAAAGAAGGATTAGATGGTGTTATTAGACGTTGTGTACCTGAGCATGAACAGGAACAGATCCTACGCAAGTGTCATTCCGAGGCTTACGGAGGACACCACGTTGGAGATAGAATTGCACATAAGGTATTGCAATCTGGTTTTTATTGGCCTACTCTCTTCAAGGATGCCTGTAAGTTTGTCTTGTCTTGTGATGAATGTCAAAGAATTGGTAATATTAGTAGACGTCAAGAAATGCCTATGAATTATTCTCTTGTTATTGAACCGTTTGATGTTTGGGGCTTTGATTATATGGGACCTTTTCCTGCCTCTAATGGATACACACATATTTTGGTTGCTGTTGATTACGTTACTAAGTGGGTAGAAGCTATTCCAACTAGTAGTGTTGATCATAACACTTCTATTAAAATGCTTAAGGAAGTTATTTTTCCGAGGTTTGGAGTCCCTATATATTTAATGACTGATGGTGGTTCACACTTAATTCATGGTGCTTTCCGTAAAATGCTTGCTAAGTATGGTGTTAATCATAGAATTGCATCTCCTTATCACCCACAGTCTAGTGGTCAAGTAGAATTGAGCAATAGAGAGCTCAAATTAATTTTGCAAAATACTGTTAATAGGTCTAGAAAGAATTGGTCTAAGAAACTTGATGATGCATTATGGGCATATAGAACTGCATACAAAAATCCTATGGGTATGTCTCCGTATAAAATGGTTTATGGAAAAGCATGTCACTTACCTCTTGAACTAGAACATAAGGCATATTGGGCTATTAAAGAGCTTAACTATGATTTCAAACTTGCCAGTGAAAAGAGGTTATTTGATATTAGCTCACTTGATGAATGGAGAACCCAAGCTTATGAAAATGCCAGGTTGTTTAAAGAAAAAGTTAAAAGATGGCATGCCAAAAGGATACAAAAGCGTGGGTTTAATGTAGGTGATTATGTATTGCTATACAACTCTCGTTTAAGATTTTTTGCAGGAAAACTTCTCACTAAATGGGAAGGCCCCTATGTTATCGAAGAGGTCTACCGTTCCGGTGCCATAAAATCAACAACTTTGAGGGCAAAAATCCGAAGGTGGTAAACGGTCAAAGAATCAAACATTATATCTCAGGTAATCCCATAAATGTTGAAACCAATATTATTGAAACCGTAACCCCGGAGGATTACATAAGGGACACCTTCCAGACCGTTTCAGACTCCAAAAAGGAATAGGTATGTGGTACGGTAAGTAAACCGACTCCAAAACAATTTTTAAGGCAATATTTCTCCATTTTGGAATATTTAAAAAAATAGAAAAATAAGTAGCGGTCCGGGAAGGACACGAGGGCCCCACGAGGGTGGTGGGCACGCCCTACCCCTCTGGGCGCGCCCCCCTACCTCGTGAGCACCTCGTGTGCCTTCCGGACTCCGTTTTCTTGCACGATATGTATTTTGGTCAGTAAAAATTCATTATATAACCTCCCGAAGGTTTTGACTCCCGTATCACGCAAATATCCTGTGTTTTCGTTTCGAGCTGTCCCGTTGCAGATTAAATCAACATGTCTTCCCAGGATTCGGAAGGAGAAAGCTATGTGGATGATTACTTAGCAAATCCCAAGGTCTATGGAGATGTGGAACACGATGGATGGACCACGGAGGAAGAAGAGGACTATGAACCCAAGGGGAAGGAGGAGACGAGCTCAGATGAAGATGAAGCACCATTACCTCAACCTGGGGACATGCACATGGAGTTCAAAAAGTCAAGTCTCCCTGATAGGGTAAAGAAACCCAAGTTCGAGTTTATCCCTTTTCGTCTCTTGCAGGAAAATAAGCAGGACCTATGCAAAAAGATATTAACCCTGGAGTGGGAGATTGATGATCTGAGGGATCAAAATGCCGTCCTCAAGCGCAAATTAAGGGAGAAGCCTAAGCCATCAACTAAGCCAACATCACCACCACCTTCTTCACCGACAAAGGAGACATAATCACATGGGTATGGGTACTCCCCTTGGCAACTGCCAAGCTTGGGGGAGGTGCCCCGGTATCGTATCACCATCACAACTCCTATCTTTACCGTTTTTTCTTAGTTCGATCCTATTAGTAGTATCTTGATCTAGTAGAATAAAGTTTATGGCATGATCTAGTTTTGAGTTTGCTTTATGATCTCTCTTTGTAATCGAGTCCGTGAGCTATATATAATAAAGATTAGTGTTGAGTCAAGGGCTTGATTATTTTGTCATGATCTTGGGTGAATAAAAGAAAGGAGAAAAAGAACAAAAAGAAACAAAAAGTTCATATTGATCTTATTGAGAGTAATGACTTCACATAGAAAGAGTATGATGATTAAATGTTGTTGGGAGTTGGCAGACATAGCTTTGGTCATTGTTGCAATTAATAGGAAGTATAAGGAAAGAGAGGTTTTCACATATAGATATATTATCATTGACATCTTTTATGATTGGGAGCACTCATTAAAATATGACATGCTAAAGGGTTGATGTTGGACAAGGAAGACAACGTAATGAGTTATGTCTTTCTTATATCTGAGATAAAGTATGTTGTCATGGATCCTCTAACTTGTTGAGCTTGCCTTTCCCCCTCATGCTAGCCAAATTCTCAGCACCAAGTAGAAATAATACTTGTGCTTCCAAATACCCTTAAACCAGTTTTGCCATGAGAGTCCACCATATCTACCTATGGATTGAGTAAGATCCTTCAAGTAAGTTGTCATCGGTGCAAAGCAATAAAAATTTCTCTAAATATGTATGATTGATTGGTGTTGGAGAAATAAGCTTTATACGATCTTGTGATGTGGAAGTAATTAAAGCGACGGACTGCATAATAAAGGTTCATATCACAAGGGGCAATATAAAGTGACGTTCTTTCACATTGAGATTTTGTGCGTCCAACCATAAAAGCGCATGGCAACCTCTGCTTCCCTCTGCGAAGGGCCTATCTTTTATTATTATCTTCCACCTTATGCAAGAGTCACGGTGATCTTCACCTTTCCTTTTTCCTTTTATCCTTTGGAAAGCTCAGCATGTTGGAAAGAACATGATATATATATATATCTAATTGGATATAGGGGAGCATGAATTATTATTGTTGACATTACCCTTGAGGTAAAAGGTTGTGGGGCAAAACTATAAGCCCCTATCTTTCTCTGTGTCCGATTAAAACTTCATAACCACAAGTATTGCGTGAGTGTTAGCAATTATGAAGGACTAAATGATAGTTGAGTATGTGGACTTGCTTTTTAGCTCTGACATAGACTCTTTCCGATGTTATGATAAATTACAATTGCTTCAATGACTGAGATTATAGTTTGTCGGAGCCCAATAAGGTTTATGATTTATGCTTTTGCATTGTGAATAGATCATCACTTGAACATAAGTAATCATATGACAAAATCTATATATGTTGCTGTTATGAGAATAATCATGATGCCTTCATGTCCGTATTTTATTTTTATCGACGCCTTTACCTCTAAACATGAGGACATATTTATTGTTATCGGCTTTTCGCTTGAGGACAAGCAAGGTCTAAGCTTGGGGGAGTTGATACGTCCATTTTGCATCATGCTTTTATATCGATATTTATTGCATTATGGACTTCTATTTCACTTTATGTCACAATATTTATGGCTATTCTCTCTTATTTTATAAGGTTTACATAAGGAGGGAGAACGCCGACAGCTGGAATTCTAGGCTGGAAAAGGAGCAAATATTAGAGACCTATTCTGCGCAACTCCAAAAGTCCTGAAACTCCACGGAACATCTTAAAATAAATAAAGAAAAATCCTCGCCAAAGATGAAGGCCAGGGGGCCCACACCCTGCTCACGAGGGTGGGGCGCGCCCCCCCTCCTAGGGCGCGCCCCTACCTCGTGGGCCCCCTGGTGGGTCTCCGACATCCATCTTCTGCTATATGAAGTCTTTCAATGAGAAAAAAATCAGAAGGAACTTTTCGGGACGAGACTCCGCTGCCACGAGGCGAAACCTTGGCGGAACCAATCTAGAGCTCCAGCAGAGCTGTTCTGCCAGGGATACTTCCCTCCGGGAGGGGGAAATCATCACCATCGTCATCACCAACGCTCCTCTCATCGGGAGAGGTCAATCTCCATCAACATCTTCACCAGCACCATCTCATCTCTAAACCCTAGTTCATCTCTTGTATCCAATTCTTGTCTCAAAGTCCGGGATTGGTGCTAGTAGGTTGCTAGTAGTGTTGATTACTCCTTGTAGTTGATGCTAGTTGGTTTATTTGGTGGCAGATCATATGTTCAGATCCTATATGCATATTATTACCCCTCTGATTATGACCATGAATATGCTTTGTGAGTAGTTACATTTGTTCCCGAGGACAAGGGAGAAGTCTTGCTATTAGTAGTCATGTGAATTTGGTATTCGTTTGATATTTTGATAAGATGTATGTTGTCTAGCCTCTAGTGGTGTTATGTGAACGTCGACTACATAACACTTCACCATTATTTGGGCCTAGAGGAAGGCATTGGGAAGTAATAAGTAGATGATGGGTTGCTGGAGTGACAGAAGCTTACACCCTAGTTTATGCGTTGCTTCGTAAGGGGCTGATTTGGATCCATATGTTTCATGCTATGGTTAGGTTTACCTTAATACTTTTGTTGTAGTTGCGGATGCTTGCAATAGAGGTTAATCATAAGTGGGACTCTTGTTCAAGTAAGAACAGCACCCAAGCACCGGTCCACCCACATATCAAATTATCAAAGTACTGAACGCGACTCATATGAACATGATGAAAACTAGCTTGACGATATTCCCATGTGTCCTCGGGAGCGCTTTTCCTATTATATGAGTTTGTTCCGGGCTTGTCCTTTGCTACAAAAAGGATTGGGCCACCTTGCTGCACTTTATTTACTTTTGTTACTTGTTGCTCATTACAATTTATCTTATCACAAAACTATCTGTTACCACTTATTTCAGTACTTGCAGAGAATACCTTGCCAAAAACCGCTTATCATTTCCTTCTGCTCCTCGTTGGGTTCGACACTCTTACTTATCGAAAGGACTACGATAGATCCCCTATACTTGTGGGTCATCAGCTGCTAACGCGACACGACGATCAGAGACCCTTTCACAAAATTGTGTGCGATGCATTAATCACAAATGGGGATGTAAAAAACCGTTAAAAAGGTGCAAAACGATTGCAATGGAGGATGCATCAAACACGGTTCAGATTTTAGTTGTGTGTGCGATCCAGGGCATACGGTTCAGTCCAATGAACTGTTTGCGATGAGACGGAACAAAAGAAATGGACAGCCTGACGAAGGCGTGTGCGATATAGAGCATACGGTTCACTCGGATGAACTGTTTGTGATTAGGCAACACAAAAGAAACGGGCAACCAGATGAAGGTGTGTGCGATATACAGCAGATACCAAACAGATACCAAACCAGTTTGAAGATGGCACCTTTCGAAGCGTTATACGGAAGGAGGTGCAGGACACCGTTGTCATGGGACGAAGTTGGAGACCGTCAATTCTTTGGTCCAGATTTGATTAAGGAGTCTGAACGGAAAGTTAAGTTGATTCGCGATAGGCTCAAGGTAGCCCAGTCTAGGCAGAAGAGCTACGCAGATTCTAAACGCAAGGAGACAGTTTACGAAACCGGAGACAGAGTTTATCTTCGAGTATCCCCACTTCGAGGAGTTAAGCGCTTTGGAGTTAAGGGAAAGTTAGCACCGTGTTTCGTTGGACCATATAAGATCTTGCAACGTATGGGAGAAGTCGCTTATAAGTTGGAATTACCAGAGGGACTGTCAGGAGTTCATGATGTATTCCATGTTTCCCAGCTGAAGAAATGTCATGCCGAGATGGCGGAGGTACCGCTAAGAGATACAGTACCGCTTGAAGCGATTCAGTTAAAGGATGACCTAACATATGAGGAGAAGCCAGTCAAGATTCTCGATTATGCCAGCAGAGTTACTCGGAGCAAGGTTATCAAGTTTTGTAAAGTTCAGTGGAACCATCACTCAGAGGATGAAGCCACCTGGGAAAGAGAAGAAGATTTGCTCAAGGACCACCCTCACCTATTTTCTAGCCAACCCGAATCTCGAGGGCGAGATTCATCTTAAGGGGGGTAGGTTTGTAACATCCCAAATTTGCAATTTGGAATGTTATACATTAGATCATCATGCATAACATATTTTTTTCTTGCATTTTGGTTGATTCTAGAAATTTCACGCAACTCAACGACCCTCGGAGAGAGTTGGAGATTTCGTTATTTTCATATTTGGGAGTTTTCTCAAATTTTGAAAAGAGGATCATTTGATTTATTTATTTCATCTTCAATAATTTTTCCGATAACAAAAATATAAGAGAGGGAATAATATGACTTTCCCAAATTTTGGAAAAATGAAGATTTAATGAATAAATCAAATTTTGGTTTTCCGGAGTTTTATTTGCATTTTATTTGGATAGGGAAAAATGTGCGTTTTCGAAAATTGCATTCTAGGTCCGGAGTAAAGTTCATTTTGTTCGGCTCATTTTTAGGAGTCGGGGAAAATTTACTTTAGTTTTTTTGGAGTTCGTTTAGTTTCCTTTTCTTTTGTTTTTCTGCGCGGAACCGATTAAAAAAAAGAGCAGCGCCCCGCCTGGGCCAAGGCCCAGCCAGCAGGCCGGCCGGCCAGGCCCCAGTCCCAGCCGCGCGCGCGCCAGGCGCCAGGCGAGGCAGCCAGCGCTGCCGCCCCAGGCCGAGTCCCAGCGGGACTCTAGGCCGGTAGCCCCCCCCTCTTTCCTTGTTTCTTTTTCTTTTGCTTGCCCCCTACCCCAAGTAAATCCCCCCCTCACCTATATAAATACCCCAATACCCCCCCTCTCCTCACATCAAAACCCCAAGCCTCTCTCCTCCTAAGCCGCAGCAAGCAGCAGCGCGCAGCCCCAAGCCGCCGCCTTAGCCGCGCCGCCGCCGCCCTTAGTCGCCGCCGCCCGGAGCCCGCCTCCCGAGGTAGCCGCGCCTCTCTTTTTCTTCCCCGGTTCGGTTTTTCTTAAAAGAACCGTTCCGTTTCTTTTCGTTTCTTTTCCGGTTTTTGTTTCGGTCTTTTCCGAAACCCTAGATCGGTTTTGTTCTTCTTTCGGACCGTTCGTCTCAACGAACGTGATCACCGATTATTCCCGGTTAACGACGCCCGTTCGTTTAACCGTTCGTCTCTTTCTTTTCGTCGGATTTATTCCGCGATCGTGATCTCAGATCCGATCTTCGTTCTAGTCTTTCTTCTCGCTCGTTTATCGGAATCAGGCGATTCAAGCGCCTGGAGTTTCATTTTGAAACCGCCGTTCCGTCTAATCAACTTGAACAAGCCTATGCTACGGTAAAATTTGACCTAGTTTCAACTTGCTAGAACCGAGTTGTTTTTCTTCCGCCGTTGTTTTCCGTTTCTTTGTTCGGTTCGTTCTTTCTTTGCAACCGGAGTTCTTAAGTTGAACCCTCTGGTTCGATCTCTTGTTCAAGTTTTACCTGTGCATTAGATGAGTACTTATTGGGTGCTTGTTGTTTGTCTGCGATAGATCACCCGGATTGCGCCGCTTGTTACTTCAAAACCCTAGGTCTCGCGGATCATCAGCAAGGCAAGTAACACTTTGATCATACCTTTTCTACTACCCAGTTTTATTGCATTAGATCAATCCTCACACATTGCATGATTAGGATCTAATTAAACTGTGGGATGGGAAGTAGATGAGGTAGTACCTATTACCTGTATTATTATGAAACCTTTGGGAGTTACTTCTACGTTTGCTTATTATGCCATGCTATGCTAGTAGATGTGGATTGGGTGAGTGATATCCATGACAGATGTGAGTTGTTAATTTTTAATGGTTTATCTAAGGTGGCCACTTAAACACACATCTGGGTGGATTGAGGCACCTGATGTCTATCAGGACTTGCCTGTTTTATTTTGGACCGCCACCCAGGCTCAAAGGGATCACAAGATAATTCATGCTAGAAACTTCCGTGTGCAGCCACATGCTACTATGGGCTCTGGCATAGTTGACTAAGTTGTGCGAACTCTTATGGGGTGGACTAGCAGATGTAGGGGTTGTAGGTGGTACGGTCTACCCCACATGTAAGGTGCTAGTGCTTCTGAAAGACTATGTCCCGGTCATCCGTTTCTCAAACACCATGTAGTGCGAGAAAACAAACGGAGGCGATCGAGTCATGTGGGGAAAAGTGCGCAAACCTCTGCAGAGTGTACAAACTAATCATGATTAGCCGTGTCCCCGGTTATGGACAACTTGAGTATCTAGTACTTGAATATCATGTGAATCTCATCATGTTACTTCTAATTAATGTTGTTGGGTTTTAATTGTTCACTTAATTGGGATCGGAATGCTGTCAACCATTCTCGATGTTTAACAACCACCATGATAGTTAAATAAATTTATTCCTTTGTAGTAGGGAAAAACTGGCTTTACGCAAAACTGTAACCATAGAGCTTTCCACCAGCCATATATGCATATAGTATAGCTGTTTCATTCCATTACTCTCTATGTGTTACATTGCCAGCATATTCCATGTGCTGACCCGTTTTCGGGCTGCAACTTCTCATGTTGTAGACTTTTCAGACGACGAGTAAGATGCTTTTAGGTCGTGGTTCTATACTCAGTGATGCCGTTGGAGTTGATGGACCCATTTATCTTCCGAGTCTTCCGCTGTTATCGACACTAGATGGCCTTAAGCCATGTTTATTGTAATAAGTTCTCTTTGAGACAACGATGTAATAAGTGTGTGATTGCCACTCTGCTATAAATCCTTTGATGTACTGTGTGGTGTCAGCATTACTGATCCAGGGATGACACCTGAGCACAGAGCGCTTGATCCATTCGGGTCGGGTCGCGACAGAGATGGTATCAGAGCACACACTGACTGTAGGACACGACCACTAAGTTAAAGCCATAGAACACCATTCTCTTCTCATTTTCTAACTTCTCATCTTTTCTACTCTTTTAGGATGACGAACGCGAAGATTAAGTACGCTCAACCGGATGAAGGCACACCTTTTGGATTTCACCTGAAGGAAGTCACCAAGTACCTGAACATTGGATTACCAAGCTTCACGGGAACTTTCAATGCCACTCTGCCTGAAGAGGAGCGCTGGAAGATTCAAGCTCACGTTCCGGGAAGGACATTCGCACCAATCACGAAGCCCATAGATAGTGTTTTCAATGCACCAACCTGGAGTCTGGGAAGAAGCATGGCAGCTCATATCACCATAGGACGCATTGGAGAAGTTTATCAAGAAGACCTCAAGGACACTATCTACCAGATTTGCGGACGCCGAGATGAACAATGGGAGTTAGTCAGCACCAAGAAGGATAGGTCCATTGCATCTTTCATCCAGGAGTTAAACCAGCACATTCGACGCCACGAGAACCAGATGTGCAATGATATGGTAGAGTTGAAGAATGCGAAGGCAAGGATCATCGAGCTAGAAGGAGAACTGAAGTCTACACGCAAGGACTACATGGACGAGATCGTAGCTCTAGCAAGACACAATGGCGATCTTAAGCAGGAGATTGAAGAACTCAAGAGGAAGTTAGCATCCAAGGAAGAAGACGAGTACGTCGCATGTCCGGACAACTACATCATCATCGACGACACCGATTCGGATCCAAGTGAACCCGACTTTGAAGACGAAGTAGGAGCAGATATCATGGAGTCTTCCACCGGTTCAAATTTCTAGATGACCACCAAATAGTAGTAGCATTTCCCCCATGTAAACATTAGCCGAGCACTTTTGCGATAGTTAGACCGTTTGTAAGCCCTTGTTGATTGAATGAAGTGATTTTTGTGTGCTTTTGCTCATGTGCATTGGGGTAGTGTTTTCTCTTTAGACCTCACTCTATTCTTAATTCTCGTCTTTTCTAAACCCTCAGATGCCTCCGAGACGTGACAATGGATTTCCACCGGAGCTCACTCAGTTGATCCAGCAGCAGAATCAATTGATGCAGATGTTAGTCCAGAACCAACAGAACAACAACAACAACCCACCACCACCACCACCTGTTGACTACTTAGCCCGTTTCCTTAGGCTGAATCCGCCGGTGTTTTCCAGTAGCACCGAGCCAATAGTAGCAGACGATTGGCTCCGCAAGATAGGAAGGGAGTTGACCACTGCAGGATGCACGGATGGTGAGAAAGTGAAGTTTGCCGCTCACCAGCTTGACGGACCCGCGGAAGCATGGTGGGAGAATTTCACAGCCACCTACCCAGTTGACACTGTCACATGGGATCAGTTTCAGCAAGCTTTCCGCACTGCCCATGTTTCAGCAGGAGCTATGGCCATGATGAAGCGTGAGTTTCGCAACTTACGCCAAGGAGGAAGAACAGTTGGCCAGTACGTTGACGATTTCAGCAAGTTAGCACGTTATGCCCCAGATGACGTTGCCACGGATGCAGCTAAGCAGGAGAAGTTTCTGGAAGGACTGAATGATGAACTAAGCATGCAGTTGATGGTAGCGAGTTTCAACAACTACCAGGAGTTGGTAGATCGTGCCATCATGATTGAAGGAAAGAAACAGCAGATTGAGAACCGTAAGAGGAAGTATGGACAGGGGAAGTATAACTCTGGAGCCCAGTAGAAGCCCCGTTTTACCCCTAAGCCGGGATTTCAGTTTCAGCATACCCATGGAGGAGGTAGTTTGCACAACCATAATGGCCACAAGAATGGTAATGGGAATGGAGGAAGCAACGGCCAGAACCGGACCACCCCATCGACCCCAACCAAGAGAGATCTGAGTCAAGTCACTTGTTTCAAGTGTTCCAAGACCGGACATTATGCCAATGAATGTCCCGAAGGCCAGAATGGAAATGGCAATGGAAGCTCTAGGAAGAAGCCGAACCCTTTCAATAGAGGATAGGTGAACCACGTTAATGTGGAGGAGGTTGAAGATCAGCCTGATGCAGTAATCGGTAAGTTTTTGGTTAAGTCATTTATCGCGCTCGTTCTTTTCGATACTGGTGCATCGCATTCATACATATCAAGGGGATTTGTGGATAAATATAACCTGCCAACCCAAGCCCTTAGGTCACCCATGTTAGTAAGCTCACCAGGAGTGGAGTTTATGGCCAGACGATGGTGTGATCGGTTACCATTAAGGATTGGTAACTATGTGTTTCCCTCAGACCTAATAGTATTGGAATCTCAAGGATTGGATGTGATATTAGGCATGGATTGGTTATCGAAGTATGAAGGGAACATCGATTGCGCCAGTAAGAAAATTTTGCTTACCACACCAGAAGGAAGAAGGATCAAGTATGTATCCCGTCATGTGCCAAACAGGACACAAGTAAATTCTTTAACAGGAGTTGTGCAAGAAGAAGTACCAGTGGTAAAGGATTTTCCTGATGTATTTCCTGAGGAATTACCAGGCATGCCACCGGATAGGGACATTGAGTTTTTGATTGAGCTTTTGCCAGGTACCGGCCCAATATCGAAGCGACCATACCGGATGCCAGCAAAGGATTTGGTAGAAATTAAGAATCAGATTAAGGAGTTATTGGATAAAGGTTACATTCGCCCAAGTTCTTCGCCTTGGGGATCACCCGTACTTCTAGTGGAAAAGAAGGATGGATCATTAAGGATGGTTGTTGATTACCGTGGATTGAATGAAGTAACCATCAAGAACAAGTACCCACTACCAATGATCAATGATCTGTTTGATCGTTTGCAAGGAGCTAAAGTGTTTTCCAAGATCGATTTGCGATCAGGGTACCATCAGTTGAAGATTCGAGAGCAGGACATACCTAAGACAGCATTCACCACAAGATATGGACTGTATGAGTATACCGTTATGTCATTTGGATTGACTAACGCACCTGCCTATTTTATGAACCTGATGAACAAAGTGTTTATGGAGTTTTTGGATAAGTTCGTCGTGGTGTTCATTGATGACATCCTGGTTTATTCGAAGAATGAAGAGGACCATAAGGAAAATTTGCGTTTGGTTTTGGAGAAACTAAGGGAACATCAGTTATACGCCAAATTCAGCAAATGTGAGTTTTGGTTGAAGGAAGTTGGATTTCTTGGACATGTTATATCCGGAGAAGGTATAGCAGTTGACCCCACAAAGGTTGAGACCGTAACCGAATGGGAATCACCAATGACAGTTGGAGAGATCCGGAGTTTTCTTGGACTCGCAGGATACTACCGGAGATTCATTGAGAACTTTTCAAAGATTGCAAAGCCTATGACTGAATTGTTGAAGAAGGATACTAAGTTCAAATGGACTAAGGAGTGTGAGGCTAGTTTCCAGGAGTTGAAGAAACGTTTGGTTACCTCACCAGTGTTGATTTTGCCAGATCAAACCAAGGATTATGAGGTGTACTGCGACGCTTCACGTCGAGGACTTGGAGCAGTGCTTATGCAGGAAGGAAGAGTTGTTTCGTATGCTTCACGGCAACTGAAGCCTCATGAGTTGAATTATGCCACGCATGATTTGGAGTTAGCAGCCGTGGTGCATGCATTGAAAACGTGGAGACATTTCCTCATTGGAAATCATTGTGAGGTGTACACGGATCACAAGAGTTTGAAGTACATTTTCACTCAGAAGGAGTTGAACCTCAGACAAAGGAGATGGTTGGAGCTCATCAAGGATTATGACATGAGATTGCATTACCATCCCGGAAAAGCTAATGTGGTAGCTGACGCATTGAGCCGTAAGAGCCATGTCAATATGGTAATGACAGGAGAAGTACCTAAGGAGTTAGCAGAAAACCTTCATGAGCTATGTTTGGAAATAGTTCCGAGAGGCTATGTAGCAGCATTGGAGATTCAGTCAACATTGGTGGATAAGATCAGAGAAGCTCAGAAATCTGACAAGGAGATTGCCGCTATAAAAGAGAAATTGAGCGAAGGAAAAGCAAAGGGATTTCGTGAGGATGAGCACGATACCTTATGGTTTGAGGACCGTGTTTATGTGCCCAATGACCCGGAGATCAGGAAGTTGATTTTGCAAGAGGCACATGATTCACCTTATTCGATTCACCCAGGGAATACCAAGATGTATTTGGATTTGAAGGAAACATTTTGGTGGACCGGAATGAAGAAGGATATTGCAGCATATGTAGCAGTTTGTGACGTTTGTCAGAGAGTAAAGGCAGAGCATCAGAAGCCAGCATGATTGTTACAACCATTGCCGATACCCGAATGGAAGTGGGATAAGATAGGCATGGATTTTATCATAGGACTACCCAGGACAAAGGAAGGCTACGATTCGATATGGGTAGTAGTTGATCGTTTGACAAAGGTAGCACATTTTATTCCAGTTAAGACCACTTACACCAGTGCTAAGTTGGCAAAGATATACATGACTAGGATCATTTGTTTGCATGGAGTTCCGAGAAGTATCGTATCAGATAGAGGAACCCAATTTACCTCAAAGTTTTGGAATCAGTTGCATGAAACTTTAGGAACCAGACTAGAGTTCAGCACAGCTTTTCATCCGCAGACAGATGGACAGACCGAGAGAGTCAATCAGATTTTGGAAGATATGCTGAGAGCTTGTGCGCTAGATTATGGATCTAGTTGGGATGATAACTTGCCGTATGCGGAGTTTTCTTATAACAACAGATACCAAACCAGTTTGAAGATGGCACCTTTCGAAGCGTTATACGGAAGGAGGTGCAGGACACCGTTGTCATGGGACGAAGTTGGAGACCGTCAATTCTTTGGTCCAGATTTGATTAAGGAGTCTGAACGGAAAGTTAAGTTGATTCGCGATAGGCTCAAGGTAGCCCAGTCTAGGCAGAAGAGCTACGCAGATTCTAAACGCAAGGAGACAGTTTACGAAACCGGAGACAGAGTTTATCTTCGAGTATCCCCACTTCGAGGAGTTAAGCGCTTTGGAGTTAAGGGAAAGTTAGCACCGCGTTTCGTTGGACCATATAAGATCTTGCAACGTATGGGAGAAGTCGCTTATAAGTTGGAATTACCAGAGGGACTGTCAGGAGTTCATGATGTATTCCATGTTTCTCAGCTGAAGAAATGTCATGCCGAGATGGCGGAGGTACCGCTAAGAGATACAGTACCGCTGAAGCGATTCAGTTAAAGGATGACCTAACATATGAGGAGAAGCCAGTCAAGATTCTCGATTATGCCAGCAGAGTTACTCGCAGCAAGGTTATCAAGTTTTGCAAAGTTCAGTGGAACCACACTCAGAGGATGAAGCCACCTGGGAGAGAGAAGAAGATTTGCTCAAGGACCACCCTCACCTATTTTCTAGCCAACCCGAATCTCGAGGGCGAGATTCATCTTAAGGGGGGTAGGTTTGTAACATCCCAAATTTTGCAATTTGGAATGTTATACACTAGATCATCATGCATATCATATTTTTTCTTGCATTTTGGTTGATCCTAGAAATTTCACGCAACTCAAGGACCTCGGAGAGAGTTGGAGATTTCGTTATTTTCATATTTGAGGAGTTTTCTCAAATTTTGAAAAGAGGATCATTTGATTTATTTATTTCATCTTCAATAATTTTTCCGATATCAAAAATATAAGAGAGGGAATAATATGACTTTCCCAAATTTAGGAAAAATGAAGATTTAATGAATAAATCAAATTTTGGTTTTGCCGGAGTTTTATTTGCATTTTATTTGGATAGGGAAAAATGCGCGTTTTCAAAAATTGCATTCTAGGTCCGGAGTAAAGTTCATTTTGTTCGTCATTTTTAGGAGTCGGGGAAAATTTACTTTAGTTTTTGGAGTTCGTTTAGTTTCTTTTCTTTTGTTTCTGCGCGGAACCGATTTAAAAAAAAAGAGCAGCGCCCTGGGCCAAGGCCCAGCCAGCAGGCCGGCCGGCCAGGCCCCAGCCCCAGCCGCGCGCGCGCCAGCGCCAGGCGAGGCAGCCGCCGCCGCTCGAGTCCCAGCGGGACTCTAGGCCGGTTCTTTGTGGTTGGGCCGAGGGTGGCGAGTCCCAGCCGGGACTGGGGTTTTGATATGCTTAAGAGGGAGAGGGCGGGTAGGTGGAGTATGTATAATAGGAGTGAGAGGAGGACGCCGCGTCGGTAGCCCTGGCTTTCCTTGGTGGTCGTGTCTGGTTTCCGTTTGGTCGGCGGGTATTTTACCTTTGGTGCCGCTTTAGGGCTGTGCGCCAACCGCTAAAAACACATAAGAAACGAAGGAACACAAGAGTGAGAGGAGGGTACCCCCCCCCCTCACCCTAATATAAATACCCCAACCCCCCCCCCCTCTCCTCACATCAAAACCCCAAGCCTCTCTCCTCCTAAGCCGCAGCAAGCAGCAGCGCGCAGCCCCAAGCCGCCGCCCTTAGCCGCCGCCGCCGCCGCCCTTAGCCGCCGCCGCCCGGAGCCCGCCTCCCGAGGTAGCCGCGCCTCTCTTTTTCTTCCCCGTCCGGTTTTTCTTAAAAGAACCGGTTTCGTTTCCTTTCCGGTTTTTGTTTCGCTGCTTTTCTGAAACCCTAGATCGGTTTTCCGTCTTCATTTCGGACCGCTTCGTGGCGGACTGGGGACCTCGGGCTGGGCGTCCGGCCTGCTGGCTAAGCGGGAACGTGGTAGTCCAACGCGGGTATGTCGGGGGGGGGGCCGCCCTTGGGCTCCTTCAAGCGGAGCCGGACCGGCGCCTCTCTGATTAACGGTTCTGCGCAGAAAAACAAAAGAAAGAAACTAACGAACTCCAAAAACTAAAGTAAATTTTCCCCGACTCCTAAAAATGAGTCGAACAAAATGAACTTTACTCCGGACCTAGAAGCAATTTTTGAAAACGCAGCATTTTTCCCTATCCAAGATGAATAATGTCATAACCGGGAAACTCCAGCGAAAACCAAATGTATTCATCAGATCTCGTAATATTTGTTCTATGTTCTTCTAACATTCTCATTTAGAATCTCGTTTCATTTAATTTCGCAGCGAAATTATCAAGCGCCTTTGGGAATAGTTCTAATATTGAAATACCGCTCTCTTATATTATTGGTTTATCGGAAAATCTATCGAATCTAGAATCATAAAACTTAGAAAACAGCATGAATGTCTCTCTACTTGTCCAAGAAAAAAATTTGATGAAAACAACTATCAAATATGCAAACATTACGAACATCAGATACACACTCTCGATCGAGGGTCGTTGAGTCTCGCGTCGAATATGTCTTAGCAATCAACCAAAATTCGCGAGTATATACTGTTGGAATTACGTATCTTTTTTGCAATCTCATGCGGGATTCTTTAATAGATTCTGAAAACTAACTGCTATTGGAATTCATCTCTCAATTCGCTGAATATTTCATGAGGGTTTATGTTTTACAACCTGTAGAGGCCATTAGCAGGTACCCCACGCTACTTATTGGGTTGCAGATGTAGTTATTTTTCTCGTCGCTACTCGAGTCAGATCACGGCGCTCGGGCTGAATTGCGACCACTTAATTGAGTGTTGATGGGATGGTCCTGAGAAACTCTTCTCCTTCTTTCCCAGGTGCCTTCATCCTCTGAGTGTGGGCTTCCATCGACGAGACCCTCTATGACTCAAAAAAACTTGATTATACCTGCGGTATCACCCTCAGGCAAGGCTAAGTAAACACCTTTGATCATTACTGTTTTTCCGTTACGACCCATAATCGAAATTGCAGTTTTATCAGGTTCGTCATGCATTCAATCCCACATACGATTTGCATTGATTAGGATCTATGTGAAACTGTGGGAATGTGAGATAGTACCTATGATGATACTTACCATCGTTCAAGCGGTACTTATTACCTGTAGTATCTCATTTTATGAAATAGCCCGTTTGGTGCGAGCTTAACTGTTCGGCATCATCAATTCTCGTTCTGACGTTCATGTGGAAAAATGGAATACATCATGACTCCTGACAGTCCCCACTGCAGGCTAGTTAGCGTGGATCGGGTGAGTGAGTATCCACATTTCAACTGATCAAGATTGGAAGTTGTAGCGACTAATCTTTTTATGGTCACCCATACAGTTTAAGTGGCCACATATAGATCTTATATGTCAACGAACACGGTGAACATCACACACTCTGGGTCGGCCGATATAGCAGGCACCCCAAATGAGGCTGCCTTATATAACCCCTCGAAGGTGGGAGAACTCGAAGTGACCATTGCTGTCTCTCGGTTTCGAAACTGTTACTCTCTTGCTGTTTGAAACATCCCTGCGGAGCCACTCTTCCTGCCACTGAGAGCCTCATAGAGGGGTAAACCCATCATAGTGAGTACATTATTTCGGCGAATGCCAATCTAGAATAAAACTCCCGTGTCCAGGCAAAACAACTCACGCTTAATCAAAATCTGGACCAAAGAATTGACGGTCTCCAACTTCGTCCATGACAACGGTGTCATGCGTGTGCACCTCTGCCGTTCCACTACGGTTGTAACTATAGTTTGTGCGAAATCTACGGGAGTGGCCACCTTATCGTTCTCAGAATATTAGGGTTGGGTGTAGGTTGTACCGGGGTGACTTATAAGCCCCACAAGCGAAACTGTGCCAAGACGATACGCTGCATCGTGTAATATCCAGACCTACGATACCCTCAGAGGTATCAATCTAGCCACAAAGCTTAAAGCATATTTCAAAACCTGATTGACTCGTTTCTCAAACACCCTGTAGTAGCGAGAGAGTCACATCAAACCCGGTTCTGCGATGAAAAGCTGAGGCGATCGACGTCAGTGAGAGCTCTGAAGATACGCTGGCGTAAACCTCTGCAGATGGTACATCAGCTAATAAGTCATTCAATCGCATACTGAGTATCAGAACCATGCTCTTGCAGTGTTTAAGGATTCGAGACTTGAGATATTCTATACTCGATGATAACCTATCGTGAACTGCTAACCTATGCGCCAATTGTCTAATTAATGTTGTTGGGATCTTAATATGTTCACTTAAATGGGATCGGAATGCTGTCAACCATTCGTCACATTGAGACTGTTTAACAAACCACCATGATAGTTAAATAAATTTATTCCTTTGCAGTAGGGAAAAACTGGCTTTACGCAAAACTGTAACCATAGAGCTTTCCACCAGCCATATAATGCATATAGTATAGCTGTTTCATTCCATTACTCTCTATGTGTTACATTGCCAGCATATTCCATGTGCTGACCCGTTTTCGGGCTGCAACTTCTCATGTTGCAGACTTTTCAGACGACGAGTAAGATGCTTTTAGGTCGTGGTTCTATACTCAGTGATGCCGTTGGAGTTGATGGACCCATTTATCTTCCGAGTCTTCCGCTGTTATCGACACTAGATGGCCTTAAGCCATGTTTATTGTAATAAGTTCTCTTTGAGACAACGATGTAATAAGTGTGTGATTGCCACTCTGCTATAAATCCTTCGATGTACTGTGTGGTGTCAGCATTACTGATCCAGGGATGACACCTGAGCACAGAGCGCTTGATCCATTCGGGTCGGGTCGCGACAAGCATATTACTACGCGGTTATAAATACTACTACTCCAAGATGACTGCACATTCCTCCTCAACTCCTCATCCACAAAAAGTCAAAAACAAACAAGTCATTCATCATCGTTCCCTTGCATCCGCCATGGCCAGCGTGAGTTCTGGGCCAAGAGATTGCCACCAAGGAGAGGCGAGCTTGGAAGCGGGAGCACGAGAGATGTCCCGCCTCGCCACAAAAGCAGCCAACATGTACCGCCGCACGGCCGTAGCAGCAGAGAGGTCCCGTCGCGCCGCCGAAGCAGCATGGAGGACCCGCCGCACCGTTGATGCAGCAGACTGGT
Organism: Triticum urartu; assembly: GCF_003073215.2. Classification (NCBI taxonomy): domain Eukaryota; kingdom Viridiplantae; phylum Streptophyta; class Magnoliopsida; order Poales; family Poaceae; genus Triticum; species Triticum urartu. Next base: position 403,237,438 of record NC_053022.1, on the reverse strand, counting down.
CCGGCCGCGCCGTGAATGTAGCAGAGATGTCCTCCCGCGCCGAAGTGGGCTGGGAAAATGCCTTGCGGACAGGCGAGGACTCTTACAGGCGCATGCGTGCCCTCGTCCTTAGGAAAATGGATCAGATCTCCAGGTGGGTGAGGTTGCAGGATGACCTGAAAGCCTCATTTGAACAGTCTACCGACGTCATCCAGCAACTAAATGAGAGCAATGCAAAGCTCGGGGACCTGCTGAGGGCGAAGATCGACGGAAGTGCGAAGCAGCAGGAGCAGACCACTGCCTTGTTGAAGAGGACCGTCGTCATCGTCGAGAAACTAATGGACGAGAATGCCATGCCGCGCATCGAGCGCGGAAGGCTGGTGGAGGAATCCGTGGATGCTCTCAACCAGCATCTTGAGGACGAGAAAGAGCTCGTCACCGCCCGCCGCGGAGACTAGTTCCCGCGGCCTTCCACAACACATCAAGATGTAGGAGATATGCCCTAGAGGCAATAATAAATGCTATTACTTATGTCCATGTTCATAATTATGTTTATGTTCCATGCTATAACTGCTATGGTTCTCAAGTCTGCAATAACACGAGGCTCGGAGGAAGACTCATATGCACGTGTGGAATAATAAACGGTAAGAAGTATTCCTAGTCTGGCCTCTAAGACTAGCTCAAGTGTTGCATGATGATTCTATTTTCATGGTCATGGGAATGTCTATGCTAGCAACTTTGAGGGCACAATGTTAAGAGAACATTTGTGTTGAATCGACCCGGATTGATGTTATGCTATGAGATTCGTTTGTCACAAGTTAATGGTACATAACAGATAGATGGTTAACATTTGCATAATTCCTTAGACCATGAGAGTATCGAGTTTCTTCATACTTGCTTCATGAACTTTGGGGTTTGTTAAACGTCATCCGTAAAAGGGTGGCTATTACGGCGGCTTACGGGTTCATGGAAAAGTGTGTCAAGTAACTTGATAGCTCAAGATTGGGATTTGCTCCTCCGACGATGGAGAGATATTCTCGGGCCCTCTTGGTGTTATGGTATCCATCATCGTTTGGCCAGACACAGTGTGATTTGATCACAGGGATGCCGCAACACAGAAACGAGAAAAGAGAACAAAACCAGTAACGAGGTAACTAGCATAGTGGAAAAGTCGTCGATCCACGGGGATGCAGGTAAATCTCACCTCGGGTATTTGTAACATATCACGAAGCAACAGGAATAGCACACTGCAACTAGAGGTTCACTCGAATATTCATTCGTGTGGGTATAGGGGTCAATATGGGTGTCCACGGCTTCGATGTTGATCATTGACCGGAAGGGGTTCCAGGTCATGTCTATACTTCACCGAACCTATAGGGTCACATGCTTAAGGGTCATCTATCTGCTGAATACTAGACAGGGAGTCTGAGAGAAAGTCACCAGAAAAGTTTCGGAGACAACGGAAGAGTTCCAGAGAGAGAACACCGAAAGAGTTTCGGTAAAACCAAAAAGTTGTTTTGGAATATATTATTAGGTCAAAATGGTTTCGGCACTCGCCTGGAAATTCTTAGAGGGCCCCGAAATTGGTCTGGGAACTTTTGGGAATTTTCGGAGAGAAAAATCGAAAATGTTCCGGAGCTGCCATAACCGTCGTTGTTGCTTTTCGCTGATAAAAATCACCACTCCGGAAATATTTTGGATCATGCCGAGAAGAATTTTAGAGGGTGCCGGAAATGTTCTGGGACCTTCCAGAATTTTTCAGAAAAATGTTTCGCGGAAAACATCTTGTCTCAGCACGAGAGGACAAGATCCCACGAATCAGGGGTTACATGTTTGGTGGCTTTTTGTCTAGGGAGCACCCATGTTTCTAGGAGACATGTCGGTGGCTTGTTGCCCCCCCCCAATGGGAGGGGGCAAGGTTGTGGCTGGCCAAGGGGGGGCCTCCCTGGTGTCCCCTTGGTGCCCCACCGAGTTACCATTTCACCCTTCATGTGGGACATGTAGCATGGGTGTTTTGGTATTTCCTCCACCACCCCACCCCTTGCCTTGGCCTATAAAAGGAGGAGAAGGGGCTGCCATTATCATCATCCCTTATCACATACAAGTGACATGCAATGATCTGGCTTCTCTCTCCCTCCCTGCAAAATAGTTTCTAGAGACGAAAGGCTGTCTGGGTTCCGGCAGGAACTAGTTCTGGACGGCGAAGCCCTGCCGGATAGATGGCACCGTATGTGTGCAACTCTGTAGAGAGATTGTAGTTTCGGTCTTAGTTCGTGAGTGCCTCCTAGAGGGCTGTCCGTGTGACCGTCCGAGTTTCGAAGGTCCTCCCGAAGGGCTGTCTGAGTGACCGTTCGAGTTTCGAAAGTCCTCCCGAAGGGCTGTCTGCGACACCGTCTGGGGGGCTGTCTGAGGTGCAGATGAGGGTATACATCCTCGCGGTTGGGAGGTTGTAAATCCTAGCTGCGGGGATATGCACCGCCGATTGTCATCGACTCTACTTCCCGCTGCGCTACGAGTCGGTAACGAAAAAGATCAAACCATGTATGCAGTCTCCATAGTGGTCCTGGGTTGGTGCGTAGGTCGGAATTTTTTTGTTTTCTGCTGTGTTACCCTACAGTGGCATCAAGAGTCGTGCTATGCGTAGATGCAGGTTTCGATCTAGAATACATGGAGATGTATGGGTATTGCATAATATAATTGGGTAGTAGATGGGATCTATTGCAGAAAATTATTTATGCGGGTGACAGATGAAATCTGTTAACCGACGTTCTTGTTGCTTCCCTAGAATTTGCATTTGCTCAATCTCGAGACAACATGGTGGAATTTGACAAAGTTCTGGCAATCCATGATCCTGATTGATCATGGAAGTGCTATCAGTTCTTTGGGTTCTGCCGTAGTCAAAAGAAAGATGAAATTCACAGATGAAAGGACATTACAGATATGATCTACACGGGGGTTATGCGTATGACGAAGTTTAGTACGGGGCTCGAGATTTAATTATCTCGTGTTTCATACACCCCGAGATGTTAATCTAGCAACTTGAATAATCATACTTGATGATAAAACGTTGGTAGCTGCGGTTTAAGTCAAAACCTTAGAAGCCACGTAAAATAAAATTTTGCATAAATCGATTAGAGGCGTCTAACTTGGTTTTGCAGGATGTGCATGTGATGTGGTATAGCAATGCTCATATTCAATTTGATTATGTATGAGATGACTATATGATGTAATTAACATGACCTGCGTGTCATGATTCAGCATGATGGTTGGAGCCATATGATTGTCACTTTAATGACCTGCGTGTCAACCTTAAGTAATGCACTTATTTTATTATCTATAGAGATAGCAATTTTATCTGGTGCATCGACAAGGTGGTGGCAATCTTTGTGAAGGTGAACACCGACGCGAATGCCGAATATGAAGAAATGAAAGACTTCTACGTCAAAAAGGAAAGACTTCCATGAAACCCAAACTTCGAAAGTTGGGATAGTTATATGATATTCATGGAACTGAAAATTATTTTCAGATACAAACAAAGCAATGTTTGTTTGCAAGTATTAGTAAAAGTGTTTACTATGCATTTGACTGTTGGGAAAGGGATCTAGAAGAACGCCTGTCATATAATGAAAGGTGAATAAAACAACAACTTAAAGAGAAAGGAAGTGTCCAAAGGGTGTTAGTATGACTTACATGCCTAGGAAGTCCGGGGCTAACGCCACTCTTAAGTTGGGTGCTTCTTTTGCGAGTAGGAGAAATACTAAAAGTTAAACTGTTAGAAGTATAAAGGCACAAGAAAGATGACTGGAATATCTAGCTCATGTATGAATGTCATACAAGTTTTTGATGTATAGTAGGCTGGTCAAAGATATAGTTCTTGGGAATTATGGTTAAACATGTTAATCACTAATTCTTGGGTATTGTGAGTTAATCACAAAGATACCTGCTCGATTGCATTCTGTTGCGAATCAATGTAAGAGCAACTATGGCCTAAAAAGACTAGCCAGAAATGAGGTTAAGGTATACACAGGGAACATAGTAAATGTTACTATACCTTCCATCGGTGTATTGCCGTCTGTATTTATTTTCATAATTCATTTAGAGTTTTACAAACTCTAGCCCATTGCATAAGGTATCTTGCAAAAAGGTTGTTCATAAGAGAACTTTTTATGTTCGATGTTCTGAATAACGCAAGGGCCATACTTTCATTATGAATGAGATGTATGTTATGAATATTAATAATAATACAATACCTCTGGGTTTACTTTCATAATTCATTTTAGAGTTTCATACACTCTAGCCCATTGCACAATGTTTGTTGCAAAAGAGTTGTTCATAAAACCAACAATTGTTGTTAAGTATTATGAATAACATGAAGGGTCATGCTTCCATCCAAGATGGGATGTATGTTATGAATATTGATGGTAATATGATACATCCATAACGCTGACGCTAAATGTCGCGAGACTATGAGAATACCACACATGTGTGGCATTGCATTTGGTCACATTGGAGAAACCCGCATGGAAAAATTCCATTATGATGGATTTTGAAGTCGTTTGATTTTGAATCATTTGACACTTGCAACTTTCCTCCGAAAAGTGAAGTGACTGAAATACCATTCACAGGCCATAAGGAACGAGCAACAAACTTATCGGTGATCATACATTTTGATGTGTGTAGTTCAATAAATGTTGTTGCAAGTGGTGGATTTATTTATCTTCAGAAATGACTCAAGTAGATATATGGATATTTACTTGATGAGACGTAAGTCTAGATCTTTTGAAATCATTCGAAAGGTTTTCAAAAATGAAGTAGAAGTTATTGTAACAAGAAAATTATGTTTCTGCAATTTGATTGCACAAAGGAATATTTGAGTTACATGTTTAGCGAATGTCTGATGAGTTGTGAAAGGGGTTTCATAACTTGCACCTCCAGGAACACCACTGCAAGTGGAAAGTCCGTGGAGATGTAATCTAACCATTTATGACATGGTATGGTCAAAGATGACATAAATAAATTTGCCATTATCCCTTTAAAGTGATGCTTTAGAGACTACGGCTTTTACACTGAAAAGAGCTACATCGGGTCTGTTGAAATGAAGCCATGGTATGGTACGCCCAACCATGTTATATCTTTTCTTAACATTTGGAATATGGGGCTTGTGTAAAAGGTTACAAACCTAATCCAAATCAGACAAGTGCTACTTTGTAGGTTATACCAAAATGTTGGGTATTCCTCCCTCACTATACCGAGGCAAATAGTTTTGCCGCGAAACGGTGTGCTTTTAAAGAGAATGGTTATTTCAGAAAGGTGAGTGGGAGAATAGTGCAACTCGACGAGATAAACCGTATCTTCATCATCAGATCAAAGGAAAGAGACATTAGAAGTAATTCAGAGTTTCCTACTGCGACTGATACGGAAGTCTCTACAATAAAATGTATGAACTTCAGTCGAACTTGCAGCTGAACCACGTAGGCAAGGCTTGTGCAAACCTCTCAGGTGCGCAAATGAGATATTGTTGTTATACAACATTATACCTACGATACACAAGGAAGCGTTAATGGGCCCTGACTCCAGAATTGGCTAAATGCCAATACAACCCGAGTTAGTTTCCATATAAGTGATTCAAGATTAAAACCTTGATACACCTTTCGGAAGACTTAGAGTCTAATGAATATTTATGGAACTTAAAACTGATATGGATAAAAATGTTTTATCCATAAAGCTCGACTTGTTGAAATAACTAGTTCAAGAGTTGACTACAATGAGGTTGTTTTCATCGTAGCGATGCTTAAAGTCGGTTCGGGTTGAACTAGCAATTAATACATATTTCAATCATGAGATATGAAACATGGATGACAATAGGATTTCCATCTGATGGAAATGAAACCAAGGACTTGCATGTGTTATAGTCCAAGGCATTTTGTCTATCCAGAGGATGCTAGTAAGGGTGCAAACTTCAGAGTTCCAGCGATGGACAGAAGAGAGCAAAATGGAGTTTGAATCTTCGTGCTTTGATGAAATGGTCAAAGGGTTCTGACTTCATCAATGGGTAACGAAGATGCTTGTAATTCAAGAAAGTAAGTGGGAGCGTAATAATATTTCTAAAAACCTTGTGTGCTTGACACATTGTTAATTGGAAATAAACTTCTTAACACGAATTAGGACTTCATTTGAAAATAGTTTTTTTGATGAAGTGCTTAGGCTAAATAGCCTCAATATTAGGCATAATGATCTATGGTGATAGATTTACCTAATAGGGCTAAGAAATGAATACATATTGACAAGGTGCTAAAACCTTTTAGCATTTAAAACCGCCAAGGAGTGATTCTTGCCGGAGTCACATGGAAGAGTTTTTTGCAAGACTCGGTGTTCCAAAACACTGATGAGCAAAATGCATGATGCAGATTCCACACACTTTTGTGTTTGGATTAATCATGTACTCCATGGTATGTAAAACAACCAGATATGTCCGATACTCCCAAGGTGTTGCGAGTATGGATACTAAAGTCATCAAAGTACTGATCATGGGACAACAGTGAAAGATGTCATTGAGTACTAGAGTAAGTACTGATGATATGTTTTCTCGCAAGCAGAGATCATGAATAGTTTGTTGTAAAATGTTACATCGATATAGTCTTCATCTTTTCTCCATGCGATTTTCGATTTAAGTTAAGGGTTTTGTGTAATACACAATATGGTGGCACAGTAGTTGGAAATTGTTCCCAACAAGATACTGTGGCGAATTCTATAACAAATGGCTAAGTATGTTGACGCTTTAGAAGCGACAAACAAGATGTTGAATCATATAGTTCATTCATGAACTTAGTATGGTTCCAAGATGGCTTTTGTCAATGGGATACTACTGCAGGTAGTTTCTCCATAACTCAGTCTGAGGAATCTAGGTTCGACCTGTGATTCACATACATAAAAGCCAAGTCCACACAAAATATGAATTTTGTGAAAGTGTGAAAACGTGAGGTTATGCAGAGGTAGACACGAAACTGAAGTTGTCAGATCCTATGGAAATTAGGCTATACCACATGCGAAGCAATTTTTACACTGGTATGCCATAGGTGTAAAGTGCATTAGCATTAACTAGATTATTGATTCTAGTGCAAGTGGGAGTCTGTAGGAGATATGCCCTAGAGGCAATAATAAATGCTATTACTTATCTCCATGTTCATAATTATGTTTATGTTCGATGCTATAACTGCTATGGTTCTCGAGTCTGCAATAACACGAGGCTCGGAGGAAGACTCATATGCACGTGTGGAATAATAAACGGTAAGAAGTATTCCTAGTTTGGCCTCTAAGACTAGATCAAGTGTTGCATGATGATTCTGTTTTCCTGGTCATGGGCATGTCTATGCCAGCAACTTTGAGGGCACAATGTTAAGAGAACATTTGCGTTGAATCGACCCGGATTGATGTTATGCTAAGAGATTCGTTCGTCACAAGTTAATGGTACATAACACAGAGATGGTTAACGTTTGCATAATTCCTTAGTCCATGAGAGTATCGAGTTTCTTCATACTTGCTTCATGAACTTTGGGGTTTGTTAAACGTCATCCGTAAATGGGTGGCTATTATGGCGGCTTACGGGTTCATGGAAAAGTGTGTCAAGTAACTTGATAGCTCAAGATTGGGATTTGCTCCTCCCACGATGGAGAGATATTCTCGGGCCCTCTCGGTGTTACGGTATCCATCATCATCTGGCCAGACACAGTGTGATTTGATCACAGGGATGCCGCAACACGGAAACGAGAAAAGAGAACAAAACCGGTAACGATGTAACTAGCATAGTGGACAAGTCGTTGATCCACGGGGATGCAAGTAAATCTCACCTCGGGTATTTGTAACATATCACGAAGCAACAGGAATAGCACACGGCAACTGGAGGTTCACTCGAATATTCATTCGTGTGGGTGTAGGGGTCAATATGGGTGTCCACGGCTCCGATGTTGATCATTGATCGGAAGGGGTTCCAGGTCATGTCTATACTTCACCGAACCTATAGGGTCACATGCTTAAGGGCCATGTATCTGCTGAATACTAGGCAGGAAGTCTGAGAGAAAGTCATCGGAAAAGTTTCGGAGACAACGAAAGATTTTCGGAGAGAGAACACCGAAAGAGTTTCGGTAAAACTGAAAAGTTGTTTCGGAATATATTATTAGGTCAAAATGGTTTCGGCACTCTCCTGGAAATTCTTAGAGGGCCCCAGAATTGGTCTGGGAACTTTTGGGAATTTTTGGAGAGAAAAACCGAAAATGTTCCGGAGCTGCCGTAACCGCCGTTGTTGCTTTTCGCTGATAAAAATCACCACACCAGAAATGTTTCGGATCATGCCCAGAAGAATTTTAGAGGGTGCCAGAAATGTTCTAGGACCTTTCGGAATTTTTCAGAAAAAATGTTTCGCGGAAAACATCTTATCTCAGCACGAAGGGACAAGATCCCACGAATCGGGGGTTACATGTTTGGTGGCTTTTTGTCTAGGGAGCACCCATGTTTCTAGGAGACATGTTGGTGGCTTGTTGCCCCCCATGGGAGGGGGCAAGGTTGTGGCTGGGCAAGGGGGGGGCTCCCTGGTGTGCCCCTTGGTGCCCCACTTGAGTTACCATTTCACCCTTCATGTGGGACATGTAGCATGGGTGTTTTGGTATTTCCTCCACCACCCCACCCCTTGCCTTGGCCTATAAAAGGAGGAGAAGGGGCTGCCATTCTCCTCATCCCTTCTCACATACAAGTGCCATGCAATGATCTGGCTTCTCTCTCCCTCCCTGCGAAATAGTTTCTAGAGCCGAAAGGCTGTCTGGGTTCCGGCAGGAACTACTTCTGGATGGCGAAGCCCTGCCGGATAGATGACACCGTATGTGTGCAACTCTGTAGAGAGATCGTAGTTTCGGTCTTAGTTCGTGAGTGCCTCCCGGAGGACTGTCTGTGTGACCGTCCGAGTTTCGAAGGTCCTCCCAAAGGGCTGTCCGAGTGACCGTTCGAGTTTCGAAGGTCCTCCCGAAGGGCTGTCCGCGACACCGTCTGGGGGGCTATTCGACCGCCTCTCGGAGGGCTGTCTGAGGAGCAGATGAGGGTATACATCCCCGCGGTTGGGAGGTTGTAAATCCTAGCTGCGGGGATCTGCACCGTCGATCGTCATCGACTCTACTTCCCGCTGTGCTATGAGTCGGTAACGAAAAAGATGAAACCATGTATGCAGTCTACATAGTGGTCCTGGGCTGGTGCGTAGGTCGGAAATTTTTTGTTTTCTGCTCTGTTACCCTACAGTGGCATCAAGAGCCGTGCTATGCCTAGATGCAGGTTTCGATCTAGAATACATGGAGATGTATGGGTATTGCATAATATATTTGGGTAGTAGATGAGATCTATTGCAGAAAAAATATTTATGCGGGTTACCCTACAGTGGCATCAAAGCAGTGTACGTATGTCGTTTTGCACACGAAGGTGACACGTTCCCTCTCGGAACCATGAGCCTTCTTGAGGGAAGCTCCAATTTGCAAGAAGGTTACACCAAAGCTTGTCCCAATTTGGTAAAAAAATACTGTGGCATGTTGGTGCCATGTCATGACACCATGCCAAGTTTCATGATTTTCAGGCGTGTTTTGGAATTACAAGAATTAAAAAACCAAGTTTCTCAATCTTTCGGGCCGAGCCACGACGCCCAAATGTTTGTATTTCACTCCAATCTTTTGCATGGGACCTAGAAATTCACCCGATGACACACATGCGATTTTTCAAACAACTTTGGTGCACTGGAGCCTGTGCTTGTAGTTCAAATTTGAATTATGCACATTAAATGCCTAAAAACTCAATTAATGTATAAAAAGGCGAAACGAACCCGGAATAATTGCAAATTTAGCATGGTACTTCTATTTGGTATAATCTGGCCGTGTAAAAAAATTAAGGCGGGAGAAGGCAGTGTACGTATGTCATTTCGCACATGGAGGTGACACGTTCCTTCTCGGAACCAGGAGCCTTCTTGAGGGAAGCTCCGGTTTGCAAGAAGCTTACACCAAAGCTTGTCCCAATTTGGCCAAAAAATTTACTGCAGCATGTTGGTGCCATGCCATGAGACCATGCCAACTTTCATGATTTTCAAGTGCGTTTTGGAATTACAGGAATTAAAAAACCAAGTTTCTCAATCTTTCTGGCCGAGCCACGATGCCCAGATGATTGAATTTCACTCCCATCTCTTGCATGGGACCTAGAAATTCACCAAAGGACACACATGTGATTTTTCAAATAACTTTGGTGCACTGGAGCCTGTGCTTGTAGTTCAAATTTGAATTATGCACATTAAATGCCTAGAAACTCAACTAATGTATAAAAAAGGCGAAACGAACCCGGAATAATTGCAAATTTAACACGGTACTTCTATTTGGTATAATCTGGCTGTGTAAAAAAATTTAAGGCGGGAGAAGGCAGTGTACGTATGTCGTTTCGCACACGGAGGTGACACGTTCCGTCTCAGAACCAGGAGCCTTCTTGAGGGAAGCTCCGGTTTTCAAGAAGCTTACACCAAAGCTTGTCCCAATTCGGCCAAAAAATTTACCACAGCATGTTGGTGCCATGTCATGAGACGATGCCAACTTTCATGATTTTCAAGCGCATTTTGGAATTACAGGATTAAAAAACCAAGTTTCTCAATCTTTCCGGTCGAGCCACGACGTCTAGATGTTTGAATTTCACTCCCATCTCTTGCATGGGACCTAGAAATTCACCAAAGGACACACATGTGATTTTTCATATAACTTTGGTGCACTGGAGCCTGTGCTTGTAGTTCAAATTTGAATTATGCACATTAAATGCCCAGAAACTCAATTAATGTATAAAAAGGCTAAACGAACCCGGAATAATTCCAAAATTTAGCACGGTACTTCTATTTGGTCTAATCTCACTGTGTAAAAAATTAAGGCGAGAGAAGGCAGTGTACGTATGTCGTTTCGCACATGGAGGTGATATGTTCCCTCTCGGAACCACGAGCCTTCTTGAGGGAAGCTCCAGTTTGCAAGAAGCTTACACCAAAGCTTGTCTCGATTCGGCCAAAAAAAATTACCGCAACATGTTAGTGCCATGTCATGAGACCATGCCAAGTTTCATGATTTTCAGGCGTGTTTTGGAATTACAGAAATTAAAAAACCAAGTTTCTCAATCTTTCCGGCCGAGCCATGACGCCCAGATGTTTGAATTTCACTCCCATCTCTTGCGTGGGACCTAGAAATTCACCCAAGGACACACATGTGATTTTTCGAACAAATTTGGTGCACATGAGCACGTGCTTGCAGTTCAAATTTGAATTATACACATTGAATGCGCAGAAACTCAATTAATGTATAAAAAGGCCAAACGAACATGGAATAATTCCAAAAATTAGCATGATACTTCTATTTGGTCTAATCTGCCTGTGTAAAAAATTTAAGGCGGGAGAATGCAATGTACGTATGTCGTTTCGCACACGGAGGTGACACGTTCCCTCTCGGAACCACGAGCCTTCTTGACGGAAGCTCCGGTTTGCAATAAGCCTACACTAAAGCTTGTCCCAATTCGGCCAAGGAAATTACCGCAACATGTTGGTGCCATGTCATGACACCATGCCAAGTTTCATGATTTTCAGGAATGTTTTGGAATTACATGAATTAAAAACCAAGTTTCTCAATCTTTCGGGCCGAGCCACGATGCCCAGATGTTTTAATTTCACTCTCATCTCTTGAATGAGACCTAGAAATTCACCCAAGGACACGCATGTGATTTTTCAAACAAATTTGGTGAACAGGAGCACGTGCTTGTAGTTCAAATTTGAATTATACACATTGAATGCGCAGAAACTCAATTAATGTATAAAAGGGCCAAACGAACACGGAATAATTCCAAAATTTAGCACGATACTTCTATTTGATCTAATCTACCTATGTAAAAAAATTAAAGCGGGAGAAGGCAGTGTACGTATGTCGTCCCGCACGCGGATGTGACACGTTCCATCTTGGAACCAGGAGCCTTCTTGAGGGAAGCTCCAGTTTGCAATAAGCCTACACCAAAGCTTGTCCCAATTCGGCCATAGAAATTACCACAGCATGTTGGTGCCATGTCATGACACCATGTGAAGTTTCATGATTTTCAGGCGTGTTTTGGATTTACAGGAATTAAAAAACCAAGTTTCTTAATCTTTCGGGCCGAGCCACGACGCCCAGATGTTTGAATTTCACTCTCATCTCTTGCATGGGACCTAGAAATTCACCCAAGGACACACATGTGATTTTTCAAACAACTTTGGTGCACTGGAGCATGTGCTTTTAGTTCAAATTTGAATTATGCACATTATATGCCCAAAAACTCAATTAATATATAAAAAGGCCAAATGAACACAAAATAATTCTAAAATTTAGCACGATACTTCTATTTGGTCTAATCTGCCAGTGTACAAAAATTAAGGCGGAAGAAGGGAGTGTACGTATGTCGTTTCGCACACGGAGGTGACACGTTCCCTCTCGGAACTAGGAGCCTTCTTGAGGGAAGCTCTGGTTTGCAAGAAGCTTGCACTAAAGCTTGTCCCAATTCGGCCAAAAAAATTACTGCAGCATGTTGGTGCCATGTCATGACACCATGCCAAGTTTCATGATTTTCAGCCGTGTTTTGGATTTATAGGAATTAAAAAACCAAGTTTCTCAATCATTCCGGCCGAGCCACGACACCCAAATGTTTGAATTTTATTCCCATTTCTTGCATGGGACCTATAAATTCACCCAAAGACACACATGGTATTTTTCAGCAAACTTTGGTGCATTGGAGCATGTGCTTGTAGTTCAAATTTTAATTATGCACATTAAATGCCCAGAAACTCAATTAATGCTTAAAAATGCCAAACGAACCCGGAATAATTCCAAATTTAAACACAACACTCATGTACTAGTAGCATGTTCACTATACGTAAATGTTCTAGCAATTCAAACACCATCCTTTCCCTCCGTAACACCATTTTGTCTTTCATAACATAATGGAAAAATCAGGTATACCACAAACAGTTTACTAGAAAGAATCATGTGTGATACGATATAAAATATGTTGGCGCATCATCTTGTCTGGCTTACGCAGGAAGCTTCGTCGTCTACAGTCCAACGCCCCCGCTTGAACCACACTTGCGCGCCAGTTTCTCGTGGCACCGGGCGAAATTTTTTTGCCACCGCGGAAATATCTACCGCTCGCTCCGTCCTACCAAAAGCCACATTTCCACTGTTCCTCCTTGCTTTTCAAGTTCAAACCTTCACTGCTGCTTACTGGTAGCTCAGCCTCCTCACCGGCGACCCTTCTTCTTGCAGCGCAGCCTCCCCGCCGGCGACCCTTCTTCTTGCCGCGTGGCCTCCTCGCCACTGACCCTTCTTCTTGCCGCGCGGCCTCGTCAATATGGTCAGGTAATCCACACCCCACCCACACCATCCTCCTCCTTTCCCGTCCCACGTGCCCGACAGACGGAGCGAAACCTTCCACCGAAATAACTGCCCCCCTCCTGCAATTAAGCGCCGCCCACAGCCATTTTACACGAAGTATAACATGGAGCTGAGTAGCATGCGGTCGCACGCGCGAACGAGGTCGCTATGGCTGCCATGCGTGTCGACCACTGATACGTCTCCAACGTATCTATATTTTTTATTGTTCCATGCTATTATATTATCTGTTTTGGATGTTTATGGCTTTATTATGCACTTCTATATTATTTTTTGGACTAACCTATTAACTGAAGGCCCAGTGCAAATTGTTTTTTTCCTATTTTAGTGTTTCGTAGAAAAGGAATATCAAACGGAATCCAAACAGAATGAAACCTTCGCGAGGATCTTTTTTTTGGAACAAACGCAATCCAGGAGACTTGGAGTGGACGTCAAGGAAGCAGCGAGGCGGCCAAGAGGTAGGGCGGCGCGCCCAGGGGGCCAAGCGCCCCCCTCATGGGCCCCTCGTAGCTCCACCGACCAACTTCTTTCGCCTATATATATACTCATATACCCTGAAAACATCGAGGGGAGCCCTGAAACCACTTCCACCGCCGCAACCTTCTGTACCCGTGAGATCCCATCTGGGGACCTTTGCCTGCGATTTGTCAGAGGGGGATTCGATCACGGAGGGCTTCTACATCAACACCATAGCCTCTCCGATGATGTATGAGTAGTTTACCACAGACCTTCGGGTCCATAGTTATTAGCTCGATGGCTTCTTCTCTCTCTCTTTGGATCTCAATACAAAGTTCTCCTCGATGTTCTTGGAGATCTATTCGATGTAATTCTTTTTGCGGTGTGTTTGCCTAGATCCAATGAATTGTCGGTTTATGATTAAGGTTATCTATGAACAATATTTGAATCTTCTCTGAATTCTTTTATGTATGATTGGTTATCTTTGCAAGTCTCTTCGAATTATCAGTTTGGTTTGGCCTACTAGATTGATCTTTCTTGCAATGGGAGAAGTGCTTAGCTTTGGGTTCAATCTTGCGGTGTCCTTTCCCAGTGACAGCAGGGGCAGCAAGGCACGTATTGTATTGTTGCCATCGAGGATAAAGAGATGGGGTTTATATAATATTGCTTGAGTTTATCCCTCTACATCATGTCATCTTGCCTAATGCGTTACTCTGTTCTTATGAACTTAATACTCTAGATGCATGCTGGATAGCGGTCGATGTGGAGTAATAGTAGTAGATGCAGAATCATTCCGTTCTACTTGACACGGACGTGATGCCTATGTTCATGATCATGCCTAGATATCATCTTAACTATGCGCTTTTCTATCAATTGCTCGACAGTAATTTGTTCACCCACCGTAATATATGCTATCTTGAGAGAAGCCACTAGTGAAACCTATGGCCCCCGGGTCTACTTTACATTATATAAGTTTCTGATCTACAATTCTAGTTTACTATTTATTTTGCAATCTTTACTTTTCAATCTATACAACACAAATACCAAAAATATTTATCTTATTATCTCTATCGGATCTCACTTTCGTAAGTGACTGTGAAGGGATTGACAACCCCTTTATCGCATTGGTTGCGAGGTTCTTATTTGTTTGTGCAGGTACTAGGTGACTTGCATGTAGTCTTCTACTGGATTGATACCTTGGTTCTCAAAAACTGAGGGAAATACTTACGCTACTTTGCTGCATCACCCTTCCCTCTTCAAGGGAAAACCAACACATGCTCAAGAGGTAGCAAGAAGGATTTTTGGCATCGTTGCCAGGGAGATCTATGCCAAGTCAAGACATACCAAGTACCCATCACAAACTCTTATCCCTCGCATTACATTATTTGCCATTCACTTCTCTCTTTCCTCTCCCCCACTTCCCCCTTGCCGTTTTATTCATCTCTTTTCCATTTGACCTTTTTCCGTTTGTCTCTTTTCGCCTGCCTCTTCTGTGTGCGTGTGTTAGATCGTTTATTTTGCCCTCATGGCTATTTCTCCTATCATTTTTAACACTCCCGATAATGAAGTTCTTAATTTTAAACAAAGGGAGGGAGAAAACTTAAAAGATGCTTGGTATAGAATTTGCAATGCTCAAAATAGATCTATTAAAAAGCAATCTACTTCCATTCTTCTTCGCAATTTTTACGTAGGCATCACTCCTTGGTATAGATATGTTATTGACACCATCACCTGAGGGAATTTCTTGGGAAGCCATACTTTTGATTCTTATAATGCTATGATAGATTTGTTAGGCCCACCACCTCTTTTGGTCAATTGAACTATTTTAACTTTGGAACATGTGATGCAATGGCTTGATATTATTGAAAATAAAATTGCCACTGTAGAGCTAATTGAAAACTTGGATAAAAAGATCCACAATCAAATTAATCAATATGGATCTAAGGTAGGAGTTACTGTGAAAAATCTGAAGGAAAAGGAACCCATAGTTAATGATAGATCAAGATTCCACTCGATTTGATAAACTTGAAGAGATTATTACCAACTTGGGGTCCGCTTTTTCTGCCGTTTAAAACACCTCAAATCCTCCTCCTACCCAAGTTGCCAAATTTATCTATGTTCCTAACAATAAGGGTGAATCTTCTAGTAATAAAAATGAAGATCTCAAATCAATAAGTGTTCACCCCAACTTTCTAGATATCGTTAAGGAACCTTTTGATACAAGTGAATTTCTTGATTTCCTATGTAGGAGTTTGATCATTTGCATAAATAAAGAATCTTATAAGGGCTATAAGTGTTCAATTGAAGAATTTCCCACCAAAGATGGCAATACCTAGATCTATTCTTGCTTTTATGCCTAGCTAGGGGCGTTAAACGATAGCGCTTGTTGGGAGGCAACCCAATTTTATTTTTGTTTCTGCCTTTTTGTTCCTGTTTAGTAATAAATAAATCATCTACCCTCTATCATGATTGTGTTTTTATGTTTTAATTAGTGTTTGTGCCAAGTAAAGCCTTTAGGATCTTCTTGGATGATTGTTATTTGATTTTGTTGAAAAAACAGAAAGTATGTGCTCACGAGAATAATTTTCATTTTTAACCAGTAAGCGATAAAATACTGATTCCAACTGAAGTAGATCAATATACAAATTATTTAGGATGTCCTAATTTCTCAGGATTTTTTGAGTTACACAAGTATTCGAAACCTATAGATTACTACATACTGTTCTGTTTTTGACAGATTCTGTTTGGCGTGTGTTGTTTGCTTATTTTGATGAATCTATGGCTAGTATCGGGGGGTATGAACCATGGAGAAGTTGGAATAAAGTAGGTTTAACACCAAAATAAATAAAGAATTAGTTTATTACAGTACCTTAAGGTGGTGGTTTGTTTTCTTATACTAACGGAGCTCATGAGATTTTCTGTTGAGTTTTGTGTTGTGAAGATTTCAAGTTTTTAGGTAAAGATTTGATGGATTTTGGAACAAGGAGTGGCAAGAGCCTAAGCTTGGGGATTCCCAAGGTACCCCAAGGTAAAATTCAAGGACAACCAAAAGCCTAAGCTTGGGGATTCCCCGGAAGGCATCCCCTCTTTCGTCTTCATCTATCGGTAACTTTACTTGAGGCTATATTTTTATTCACCACATGATATGTGTTTTGCTTGGAGCGTCTTATATGATTTGAGTCTTTGCCTTTTAGTTTACCACAATCATCCTTGCTGTACAAATATTTTGGGAGAGACACACATGAATCAGAATTTATTAGAATACTCTATGTGCTTCACTTATATCTTTGGAGCTAGATAATTTTGCTCTAGTGCTTCACTTATATCTTTTTAGAGCACGGTGGTGGTTTTATTTTATAGAAACTATTGATCTCTCATGATTCACTTATATTATTTTGAGAGTGTTTTAGAACAACATGTTAATTTGCTTTGGTTATGAAATTAGTCCTAATATGATAGATACCCAAGATGGGTATAATAAAAACTTTCATATAGAGTGCATTAAATGTTATGAGAAGTTTGATCCTTGATAGTTGTTTTGAGATATAAACGTGGTAATATTAGAGTTTTGCTAGTTGAGTAATTATGGAATTGATAAATACTTGTGTTGAAGTTGGCAAGTCCCGTAGCATGCACGTATGGTAAACATTGTGTGACAAATTTGAAGCATGGGGTGTTCTTTGATTGCTTTCCTTATGAGTGGCGGTCGGGGACGAGCGATGATCTTTTCCTACCAATCTATCCCCTAGGAGCATGCGTGTAGTGCTTGGTTTGGATGACTTGTAGATTTTTGCAATAAGTATGTGAGTTCTTTATGACTAATGTTGAGTCCATGGATTATACACACTCTCACCCTTCCATCATTGCTAGCCTCTTCCGTACCGTGCATTGCCCTTTCTCACCTCGAGAGTTGGTGCAAACTTCGCCGGTGCATCCAAACCCCATGATATGATACGCTCTATCACACATAAACCTCCTTATATCTTCCTCAAAACAGCCACCATACCTACCTATTATGGCATTTCCATAGCCATTCCGAGATATATTGCCATGCAACTTTCCACCGTTCCGTTTATTATGACACGCTCCATCATTGTCATATTGCCTTGCATGATCATGTAGTTGACATCGTATTTGTGGCAAAGCCACCTTCATAATTCTTTCATACATGTCACTCTTGATTCATTGCATATCCCGGTACACCGCGGGAGGCATTCACATAGAGTCATATTTTGTTGTAAGTATCGAGTTGTAATTCTTGAGTTGTAAGTAAATAAAAGTGTGATGATTTTCATTATTAGAGCATTGTCCCATGTGAGGAAAGTTCTTCGAAAGAAAAAAAGAGAAAGGCCATAAAAAAGAGGCCCAAAAAAATATGAGAGAAAAAGAGAGAAGGGGCAATGTTACTATCCTTTTTCAACACATGCGCTTCAAAGTAGCACCATGATATTCATGATAGAGTGTCTCTTATGTTGTCACTTCCATATACTAGTGGGAATTTTTCATTATAGAACTTGGCTTGTATATTCAAACAATGGGCTTCCTCAAAATGCCCTAGGTCTTCGTGAGCAAGCAAGTTGGATGCACACCCACTTAGTTTCTTTTGTCGAACTTTCATATATTTATAGCTCTAGTGCATCTGTTGCATGGCAATCCCTACTCCTTGCATTGACATCAATTGATGGGCATACCCATAGCCCATTGATTAGCCGCATCAATGTGAGACTTTCTCCCTTTTTGTCTTCTCACACAACCTCCATCATCATATTCTATTCCACCAATAGTGCTATATCCATGGCTTGCGCTCATATATTGCATGAAAGTTGAAAAAGTTTGAAAAGGCTAAAGTATGAAACAATTTCTTGGCTTGTCATCGGGGTTGTGCATGATGGGAGCATTTTGTGTGAAGAAAATGAAGCATGGCCAAACTATATGATTTTGTAGGGATAAGCTTTCTTTGGCTATGTTATTTTTATAAGACATGACTAGGAAATATGCCCGTGCGTTGCAACGGGAGAAAAATAATATCTCAGCATTCCCCACATCCGAACACACACTCTTCCATGTCCTCTATGTGAACGCAACGCCCGATCTATATTGTCGCTTATTCTCCTTCCTGTCATCGTCGGCGGTGGTAGTTCAACCTTGTGTTAGTGGAATGATGTGGGCGACGACTGTCAATAATGGGAGGAGATAGTCGGCAGTAGTGCTCGGCCGCGTCGGGGTGTCGTTGGTTAGCGCCTCTCCTATAGTCACCTCCTCCATCAACCGAGCTGTTGTTAGTGTTGCAAATATAATTTGCAAGTAAGTTTGCTACAAAAATTATAGACCTAGGCATGACTCTAAAATAGTCATATACATTGTTTCTGACCTAGTCGGAGTTGTGGTTGCATCCTCATTTTGTTTCTACCCGGCGATCTTCGAGGCACGGTTGCTTCGACCACTCTCTCCTACGACGATGTAACCGAATGGATTACTAATTATAGTGCATAAATTTTGTTTGATTGTCATAATTAGCTCATAACCAGGCATGCATGTCCCTTCATTATCAGGGTTTATTCTCTTCAACTATTTTTGCGCTCATGTGCCCACATTTTTTATTAATTAGAGCAAAATCAACATATTCTCTTTTATTAGCATGTGCCCATAATTTTTTCAATTATAGGTTATAGCCAATCAACATATTGTATTTTATTGACACGTGCAAGTTACCTCCAGCAATAATTTGTGGAGTACCTCGTTCTGCACATGATTCTCGGGACAACTTCCTTATTCTCACACAACCTTCTTATTTCCAGATAACTTAGGGACATATAAAAACTGGTGTGATTTAGTATAAAATTCCAAGGTGGGACTATTCCATAATTGCAAGATAGCCGAGTTGGCTTTGTCCATCGACACAATAGGGAAGGTCATAGTTCAATCCCCTCGCACCCTTAATTTTTTGCTACTTGTCATTGTGACAGGAAAAGAAATGTGTAGTAAGCCCAATTGGGGATAAACAAAAAAATGGGGAACTACGTGTGGAATGGATGGAACAAAATCTATATGTATATTTTTGCTTTTCTTGGGGCAGCTGCGTGGGCGCTACTATATGACGCTAGTTGCATCAAATAGCGTGTGGAACGCACAACCGATCACGTCTGGGCCAGTTACTGGCAGACACCGAAATAACCATTATTTGCAAGGTACAGTAATAATCGAGAAAAACGACGGGTTGAACGATTGAGCACATGACCTTAAAGACTCGAGCACGTGCTGCTAGCCATGGCAACAAACACCTACTGCTAACCAATGGCCAACATGAATATTTAGGAACATACTGCAACGTCCGATTTGTATAAAAATATTTTTTTAAATATGAATTTTCAAATATTCTTGGAAAAATGAACATTTTTTAAAAAATTACGAATAATGATTGTAATATTCCATCCATTTTGAAAAAAAACATTAACACAATTTGAAACGACATCGTTTTCTGAAGAAATTAACCTTTTATGAAAATACAAAAAAATTGAAGTAGTGACCGACTTCTAAAAATGGAACATGTTTTGAGCATTCAGACCAATTTTATAAAATGTGTTTTAAACTTGGACATTATTTTGAATTTGTGAACAATTTACTAACAAATGAATATTTTTCGAATTTGGATTTTTTTCTTAAATGAGTTTTTAAATCCGAACAATTTTGGAAAACACAAATAATTTTTGGATTTTTTAATATGTCCTAAATTTCGAAAAAAAATTGGAACGGGAAAAAAATTATTTTTCCAAACATTTATTAAAACAAGAACACAATATTTTAATTCTGAACATTTTTTGTAAATTTGAAAAAAAATCTGAACTTTGTTTGAAAAGTTTTAATTACGAAATAAGGTAAAAAAATAAATTTGGAAGGAAAAGTGAAACAAGCCGGCACAATTTTGGGTGGCCTGTGCGAAACTCTGACTATCTACCGCATTGGTAGTCAAATAGAGTTTTTGCAGCTTCATCAGCAGGCAAATAAGTAGGCAGGCTTGGCTGGGCCACAACGTGTGCGGCCCAAGTACGAAAATCTGGAGTTGTTAAATAAAAAAAAACAGACGAACGCACAAAAATTTAGTATCACATCGGATAGAAAAATAAATTTTGACGGTGAACGGATGAAAAAATTGGAGAAACACACCTTGCTTTATTAGTAGGTATAGATTGCTTGGTTAGCATTGCTTGAAGTATTATTTTTTGTGTCAATATTAAACTTCTGTCTAGAATCTTTCGGATCTAAACATTTATGCCGCAATAAAGAGAATACATTGAAAATTATGTTAGGTAGCATTCCACATCAAAAAATCTATTTTTATCATTTACCTACTCGAGGACGAGCAGGAATTAAGCTTGGGGATTCTTGATACGTCTGCAACGTATCCATAAGTTTTGATTGTTCCATGCTATTGTATTATCTATTTTGGATGTTTATGGGCTTTATTATGCACTTTTATATTATTTTTTGGACTAACCTATTAACCGAAGGCCCAGTGCAAATTGCTGTTTTTTTGCCTATTTCAGTGTTTCACAGAAAAGGAATATCAAACGGAATCCAAATGGAATGAAACCTTCGCGAGGATCTTTTTTGGAACAAACGCAATCCAGGAGACTTGGAGTGGACGTCAAGGAAGCAGCGAGGCGTCCACGAGGTAGGCGGCGCGCCCCCCACACTCATGGGCCCCTCACAGCTCCACCGACCTACTTCTTTCACCTATATATACTCTTATACCCTGAAAACATCGAGGGGAGCCACGAAACCACTTTTCCACCGCCGCAACCTTCTGTACCCATGAGATCCCATCTGTGGACCTTTTCCGGCGATCTGACGGAGGGGATTCAATCACGGAGGGCTTCTACATCAACACCATAGCCTCTCCGATGATGTGTGAGTAGTTTACCACAGACCTTTGGGTCCATAGTTATTAGCTAGATGGCTTATTCTCTCTCTTTGGATCTCAATACAAAGTTCTCCTCGATGTTCTTGGAGATCTATTCGATGTAATTCTTTTTGCGGTGTGTTTGCCTAGATCCGATGAATTGTCGGTTTATGATTAAGGTTATCTATGAACAATATTTGATTCTTCTCTGAATACTTATATGCATGATTTGATATCTTTGCAAGTCTCTTCGAATTATTAGTTTGGTTTGGCCTACTAGATTGATCTTTCTTGCAATGGAGAAGTGCTTAGCTTTGGGTTCAATCTTGTGGTGTCCTTTCCCAGTGATAGCAGGGGCAGCAAGGCACATATTGTATTGTTGCCATTAAGGATAAAAAGATGGGGTTTATATCATATAGCTTGAGTTTATCCCTCTACATCATGTCATCTTGCCTAATGCGTTACTCTGTTCTTATGAACTCAATACTCTAGATGCATGTTGGATAGCGGTCGATGTGTGGAGTAATAGTTGTAGACGCCGAATCATTTTGGTCTACTTGACAAGGACGTGATGCCTATGTTCATGATCATGCCTAGATATCATCATAACTATGCGCTTTTCTATCAATTGCTCGGCAGTAATTTGTTCACCCACCGTATGCTATCTTGAGAGAAGCCACTAGTGAAACCTATGGCCCCCGGGTCTACTTTACATCATATAAGTTTCCAATCTACAATTCTAGTTTACTATTTATTTTGTAATCTTTACTTTTGAATCTATATAACAAAAATACCAAAAATATTTATCTTATTATCTCTATCAGATCTCACGTGAAGGGATTGACAACCCCTTTATCGCATTGGTTGCGAGGTTCTTGTTTGTTTGTGCAGGTACTAGGTGACTTGCATGTAGTCTCCTACTATATTGATACCTTGGTTCTCAAAAACTGAGGGAGATACTTACGCTACTTTGCTGCATCACCATTTCCTCTTCAAGGGAAAACCAACGCATGCTCAAGATGTAGCAACCGCCAGATCTTGGAGGAGCACGTCGTCTTCGAGGCCACCGTCGATAGTGCCGCGCGGTTGTCTACTTTAAAATACAGTTCGTGATGTTTTCTTGAGGCCACCGCCAGTGCCTTCTAGTGATTTGTCCTCTGTAATATTAATATACAATCTGATGTTCAGTTAACAATTTGGTCCTCTGAAATGTAATGTTCAGTTAACACTTTGGTCCAACAATTGCTACATTTCGTAGTATTGTTCTCAAGCATTATTTGTTTTGTTAACTGTCTTATATATCTTCTAGTACATGTTTCTATTCTGCAATGTCGTGCTCAGTTAACTATTTTGATTCATTTGGTCTGCTGTCCATTTAACTGTTGGTTCAGTTCTGCAATTTGATTTTCATTTGCTGTGGGTACAATTTTGTATTTATATGCATGTGACACCAATCAAATTTGGATGTACTCAATACATATTCTACTGATAGTATGACAACTCTCAGTTAACCTGATCAAGATCTTCCTTATGTGTGTTGCAGGGAAACAATGGGAGACACTGCGGTTTACCATCGAGGTTTGTTCAAGCAGGGTCCTTTGGCTAATAGCACATTATTGTGTAGTTGCAGGAATCATTCTAATATTTAGGTTTCTTACAATTTGGTCTTGCACATGTAGGTCCTGCTGTCAGAGGCTTAGACCCACTGTTCGACCCATTTTGCATATGGGGAAATGAGATGTCCATGAATATCAGTCAAGTCAAGAAACTCAGAAAGATTGTTAGGATGAAGAAACTTGTGACGAATAATAGCAAGATCTTTGTTTGCACAATGAAGAAGACATCAGTCAACTATAGGATGGTACCAACTCTATTACCTTGTTTTTACCCCTTGCGCCATTTCAAAATTTACAACAACGATTTATGCATAGCTTTGTTTTTAGTACTTTTCAAAGCAGTTCACCGATGATTACCTTTCAAACCACCTGCATGGTCAAGAGGCGAGGAAGGTATTCATTCAACACCCACGGTACAATATTGAAGTCTTGCTGAAGAGGACGAAGGTTGGGCGGGCAATTATCCATAGCCATTGGCCTGAAGTTGCAAGGACATTCAACATCACCGAAGGCTCAATATTTGCCTTCTGCTTCTGCAGTTTCCCAGATGAGATTAATCTGTCTATTTACCGTGTATGATGCTACTTTCCGAAGGTTTTTGATGCTGCATGTGAAACTTGGTGCTGTTGTGGAATGGCGTAACTGAGTGCCAAAGCTATCTGATGTAATTCGATTATGAAATCCCGGTTGCTTTTATACGGATATGAAATATCTGGCGTGTTTTATAAGAAATTTCAGTTTGATTAGTACATGGATTATCAATAATAGGCTAATTACCTTGCTTATTGGGGTTTTCTATTGCAAACGGTTACTCAGACAACACCATGGGCGATGAACTCAAACAACCCGCACGGTTTCTAGAAAGTAGGCATGTTCGATCAACTAACAATCACACACGACTTCCGGCAGCGAACTATTTGCGTTAGACCACCTTGCACAAACGTTTCCACACAAAGAACTGTGTGGGATGTACATACCTACGGAAATGATTTTCTAGGATTCACCATGTGGGATGTACATACGTACGGAAATGATTTCTGGGATTCACCGTCTGGGATGTATATACCCATGGAAATGATTTCTGGGATTCACCGTGTGGGATGTACATACCTACGGAAATGATTTCTGGGATTCACCGTGTGGGATGTACATACCTACGAAAATGATTGGGTTTCCATGCCTCGCCCGATCACACACGGCCCCAGCCTGGGTCCTAGGAGGGCCTATCCCCGACGATTTCTGGGTCATGTGGGAAGGACCCCCCTATCGCCCACACTCACTTGGCGACGGTTCCAAATGTCGTCGCGGAAAGGAGTTTTAAACCGTTTTTTAGGACGTTGCTATACGAGTGTACGCAATACTTTGCAAAGCCCAAGGTATGCCGGTATCCTCCCGAGTCATGCACATGCTCACTATGCCGTCATCCTCGTCACCGGTTTTGTTCTTCTTTCTCGTTGAAGTGTTCCGGCATCCCTGTGGCGTAGTCACCTCTGTCTGGTCAGACGATGATTGATCCCATCATGCCGAGAGAGCTCTAAGAATATCTCTCCATCGTCGAAGGAGCAAATCCCACTCTCGAGCTATCTAGTCTCTTGTCAAAATTTCTGATGGACCTGTAAGTTGTTGTTATGATCACTGTGTTACGGATGATGTTTGCGCAACCCCAGAGTCCATCGTATGGTAGGAAGTGAGTACTGTACTCTCATGGTTTGAGGAACTAAAAACACATGTTAACACTCCGTGTTATAACAATTGATTTCAGACAATATTATCTCAAAGTATAACAAACAAGTTTGGGTCGATTAAATATGATTGTTCTTCTAACGTCATACTCTCAATGTTATTTTAGGACTATCGTTACACTTAACGATATCCTAAGATCTAGAAAAGATGATCACCAATAACACTTGAGCCTGTCTTAGAGGCGAGACTGAGAACATATTCTTTACCTTTTATCATTCCACACGTGCATATGAGTTTTCCACTGAATCGCATATTCCAGGATCATAACAGTTACAGTATGAAATATAAACTCTTAACTATGAATAAAAAATATAGTAATACAATATTATTGCCTCTAGGGTATATTTCGAACACAATTAGTAGCTTTCATTCAAGTTCTTGTTGGGGAATGTAGCATGCAATTTCAAAAAAATTCCTTTGCTCACGCAAGATCTATCTAGGAGATGCATAGCAACGAGAGGGGGAGAATGTGTCCACGTACCCTCGTAGACCGAAAACGGAAGCGTATGAACGCAATTGATGTAGTCGAACTTCTTCTCGTTCTGACCGATCAAGCACCAAACGTACGTCACCTCCGAGTTCTGCACATGTTCAGCTCGATGATGTCCCTCAAACTCTTGATCCAGCAAAGTATCGAGGGAGAGTTCCGTCAGCATGACAGCGTGGTGAGGGTGATGGTGAAGTGATTCGCGCAGGGCTTCGCCTAAGCACTACGTGAATATGACCGGAGACGTAAACTGTGGAGGGGGGCACCGCACACGGCTTACAATGTTTGTTGTGTGTTCTAGCGATGCCCCCTTCATATATATAGGTTGGAGGGGAGGGGAGGCAGCCAAGGGGGCGCCCCAAGTAGGAGGAATCCTACTTGGGGTCCTCCCAATTCGGCCTCCCCCTGTCCTATTCCTATTCGGAGTAGGAAGGGAAGAGGGGGAAGGGTGAATCCTATTCCCTTTTTCCTTTCCTCCTTCCCTTTTTCTACTCCAATTTTGCCAGCCCATATGGGAGGGGCGCACCAGCCCCTTTGTGGCTGGTGTGTTTCCCCTCTTGGCCCATAAGGCCCATATCTTTTGCTGGCGGTGCCCGAAACCTCTTCCAGTGACCCGATATGTACCCGGTACCCTCCGGAACACTTCCGGTGTCCGAATACCATCGTCCTATATACCAATCTTTACCTCTCGGCCATTTTGGACTCCTCGTCATGTATGTGATCTCATTCGAGACTCTGAACAAATTCGGTCACCAAATCACATAACTCATATAATACAAATCGTCATCGAACGTTAAGCGTGGGGACCCTACGGGTTCAAGAACTATGTAGACATGACCGAGATACCTCTCCCATCAATAACCAACAGCGGAACCAGGATGCTCATATTCGTTCCTACATATTCTACGAAGATCTTTATTGGTCAAACCGTAATGACAACATGCATTATGCCCTTTGTCATCGGTATGTTACTTGCCCGAGATTCGATCATCGATATGTTCATACCTAGTTCAATCTCGTTACTAGAAAGTCTCTTTACTCATTCCATAATGCATCATCCCGCAACTAACTCATTAATCACATTGTTTGCAAGGCTTATCATGATGTGCATTACCGAGAGGGCCCAGAGATACCTCTCTGATACTCAGAGTGACAAATCCTAATCTCGATCTATGCCAACCCAACAAACACCTTCAGAGATACCCGTAGAGCATCTTTATAATCACCCAGTTACGTTGTGACGTTTGATAGCACACAAGGTATTCCTCCGGTATCCGGGAGTTGCATAATCTCATAGTCAAAGGAATATGTATAAGTCATGAAGAAAGCAATAGCAATAAAACTTAACGATCATTATGCTAAGCTAACGGATGGGTCTTTTCCATCACATCATTCTTATAATGATGTGATCATGTTCATCAAATGACAACACATGTCTATGGTTAGGAAACTTAACCATCTTTGATTAACGAGCTAGTCTAGTAGAGGCTTACTAGGGACACAACATTTTGTCTATGTATCCACACATGTATCAAGTTTCTGGTTAATACAATTCTAGCATGAATAATAAACATTTATCATGATATAAGGAAATATTAAATAAAAACTTTATTATTGCCTCTAGGGCATATTTCCTTCAGTCTCCCACTTGCACTGGAGTCAATAATCTAGTTCACATCGCCATGTGATTTAATACCAATAGTTCACATCTTTATGTGTTTAACACCCGTAGTTCACATCGCCATGTGACCAACACCCAAAGGGTTTACTAGAGTCAGTAATCTAGTTCACATCACCATGTGATTAACACCCAAAGAGTACTAAGGTGTGATCATGTTTTGCTTGTGAGAGAGGTTTAGTCAACGGGTCTGCCACATTCAGATCCGTATGTATTTTGCAAATTTCTATGTCTATGATACGTCTCCAACGTATCTATAATTTTTGATTGCTCCATGCTATATTATCTACTGTTTTGGACATTATTGGGCTTTATTATCCACTTTTATATTTTTTTGGGACTAACCTACTAACTGGAGGCCCAGCCCAGAATTGCTGTTTTTTTTGCCTATTTTAGGGTTTCGAAGAAAAGGAATATCAAACGGAGTCCAAACGGAATGAAACCTTCGGGAACGTGATTTTCTCAACGAACAAGACCCAGGAGACTTGGACCCTACGTCAAGAAACAACAGAGGAGGCCACGAGGTAGGGGGGTGCGCCTACCCACCCAGGCGCGCCCTCCACCCTCGTGGGCCCCCTGTTGCTCCACCAACGTACTCCTTCCTCCTATATATACCTACGTACCCCCAAATGATCAGACATGGAGCCAAAACCCTAATTCCACTGCTGCAACTTTCTGTATCCATGAGATCCTGTCGGGGTACTGATCCACGGACACCTATGGGACCGGCGGACCGGGTCCCTTTCGGTTCGGCGGGGCGGAGGTCGCGCAAAGAGCAGATCAAGGCGAAGCACGCGAGCGATTTACCCAGGTTCGGGCCACACGGTTGCGTAAAACCCTACTCCTGCTTTGTGGTTGTGTATTGATTTCCAGCTCGGGAGCGCGGAGTGCTACAGTACGCACCGGCGGCTAGCAAGACCGAGCATGGGTGTTCGGACTGGCCTCCCCTCCGTTGCACACGGGCCTCCTTTTATATGCTCAAGGGGTTACCGACATACGGCAACGGGGGCCAAGGGCAAAAATGGAAAGGTGCTGTAGTAGGCACAGCTACCTGCTACAGTGTTATCATACCTAACCCTGACGGCAGGGGACAAGGGCATTAATTGCCCGTCTGTGTCGCCTAAACAGTACCGAAAGGGACCGCTAGGGACGCCACCGTTTGCCACGATGGTTATCTTGTCAGCGCTTGCTTGCCACCGCGCACCCCTAGCTGCACGGCCTCCTGCCACGTGTGCTTGGGAAGGCCCCAGAGCAACACGTGGCGGGTGTGCCGGAGCGCGGGCGCGGAGGGGTGGCTTGCCGCGGTCGTTGTCTTGTCGCGTCCGGGAGCTTGTCGCTCACCGGGCCTTGCCGGGGCGCGTAGCGCGCCGCGGCAAGTTCCTTGAAATGCCTTGGATGGCCTTCCCGGCAAGCTCCTTTTGCCGGGGTCTTGAGATGCTTTTGATAGCCTTCCCGGCAAGCTCCTCTTGCCGGGGTCTTGTCTTCTTCCCGGCCGGCTCCTCTTGCCGGGGTCTTGTCTTCTTCCCGGCCGGCTCCTCTTGCCGGGGCCTTGGTTTGAGTACTTTGTTCTCGAATGGTCTCAAAAGGAACCACGGAGGATCTTGGCGGTCACCCGGCAAGCCTTGCCGTGGGATGCTGCGACTGTCCGTGCACAAGTTCGGGATACTAGGGTACCCCCTACTCTAGTACACCGACAGGAGCCCCCGGGCCTGGGCCATACACGGTGCCGAGCGCTGTTGGGCCAGGCCCAAAACAGTGCACGGGCACGCGCGGCCTAGGTCACGCCGCATATCTCTCCGCTTCCACCGCGCACGCCCAGAACGGCACGCGTCAAACGCGGCGTCGTGGGTGATGTGGGCGGCGTGCGCGGGGTTAAGCCCCGCGAGCATGCGTCAGGCCATGATGAAGGGGACGGTTCACGCCCTCCTCCCTAAACGGAGGTAGGCGTGGGGGCGTGGTGCATTTACTGGACGGGGCCGGTGCGCGGTTTCCGAGGGGCCCTCTCCCTGCGATCACGGGGTGGGGCGAGGCCGCCTCATCCGTCGCCTCGGTCCTGTATCCCCGCCACGCGGCTCCCATGCGCTTGGAGTCACGGACGATGGAAGTGGGAAACTGGGCCGTCGCGAGCAGAGGGGGCGGGTCGGCCTCGACTCCCTGCTCTTCCCGTGCCTTGATTCGCTGAGCGGGGCGGCCGGGCCCCCACCTCGCTCCTTTATAAAGAGCGGGAGGGGAGCACGGAAGCCCGCACTCTCTCATCTCCTCCTTTCTTCAGCTTCTGCTCCCCTTTCTCTCATTCGCCATGGAGAAAGGGATCCCTGGCCCTTCATCGGTGGCGGCAAGGGTCGCCGCCAGACAACGCACCCCTCCCTCTCTCGCGCCCGTGGTGGCAGAGCCAGCCATAAGGGGAAGAGGGAGGGGGCGAGGTCGTGGACGAGGTCGAGGCGCTCGGGGAAGAGGTGGACGGGGTGGCGCGCCAGCTTCGCCTCTGCCGGCGGTGCCTCCCCCCATGGTGGTCCATATAGGGGACGACCCTTGCGAGTTCTTCGTCAGGCTGCGCCGGGCGCCTCGTCGTCGCCTCCGGCTTCCAGCTCCGTTTGCGAGCGCAATGGAGTTGGACCCGCCCGAGACACTGAGACTGCACATGAGGGGCTGTGGGATCAGCGGCACGCGAGTCCGCATTGTATTCCCAGCCCCTAATGTGGTGTATCTTGATCGAGGGTGGAAGACGTTCACCCGTATCCACAGCCTGATGGAGGGGTTTACCCTCCATTTTAAGTTAATGGAGGGCGATCTCCTCTCCGTCAAGGCCTTCGGGTGCTTCGGTACTCGGGCGAAGTGCTACGTGGACAGCTCCTCCGATAGTGAAGGCTCCCCCTCGAGCAAGAGTGACGAGGAGGAGAGCGACAGCGATGATGAGGGTAACGGGCGGCGGGACGGCGGGTCCGACTAGGTGTCGGGCGCCGCTTCGTGCGGCACCGGTGACCCCATCATCCGTGTCGCCGGCTCCTTGGACTCCCCGGGGTCGTCTCCTTGGCCAGCTGGCGTAGGGAGGCTGCGGAAGGGGAAGAGGGCTGGCGACAAGGCCGTCAGGTCGGAGTACGAGGGCGTGGTGCCCTCGACAGCGTGCTGACGTCCTGCCGCCCCGTCTTCGAGCCCCGCTTCCGGTGCCGCCATCACCGTCCAGCCTTCGGACGGTCCCCGGGATGTTCTCTTGGTGTCTTCTGGCACCTGTAGCTCGCCTAGGCGCCCCTTTTGCCCTTTTTCGCCTCCTTGACCTACCTCCTGAAGAGTGGGACAGGAAAGGGATTACGGGCATCTTATCTTTTTAATTTGTAAGCCTTCGGGCCTTAGCTGCATCTAAAATTTGTAATCCTCTCTTTCATGTTTTTCATCCTCTATGGACTGTACCTGAGTGGGATGTTTTTTAATGAAAAGGGGATGCTTGCCGGGTTATTTGTCTCGCGGGTTGAACCCACGCCAAGGAGCAAATCCTTGGTATCCCTCGGACAGACATTTCATCTCCCGGCAACAGGCCCTGCCGCCTTCCCACGTCACTCGACCTTCCTCACGCCTTTGACGGAGGCGGGAACGAGGTGGGTGCGGCCTCCTCGTTTCATCCCTTCGCTGCCGCGACTACGACCAAACTTGGCCCCGGGAACGAGTCCCGGGGCCTAGAGTTGAGGGAGCACGGCAGTTTTCGGGAAGAAACGCGGCTTCGCATTCCCCAGTCCATGATAGGATGCATGATGAGGGACGAAAGACTTATCTGATATCGCAGCCCCCGGCAACTCTGGCTTGCCGGGGATGAATCTTGGCACTCGCAGCCCCCAGCAACGCTGGCTTGCCGGGGCCCAGGTGCCGGCGCGCCCTTCTTCTCCTTTTCGTCCTCGAGCGGTCTGCCCAGGATATGCGAGCCCTGCGAACGAAAGAAAAGCAAAGGGACGGACACTCGACCTCCAAGCTAGGGGTTAGCCGCTGTTAGGCACTATCAACCCTAACCAAGGACGAGACTCGACCTAGCATGCATGCTATAACCCCGGGGTGTCAGCGCTTCATTTACTTGTGCTCAGGGTCTGCGCCTGGCTTTGTACAAAGGATTACATGCAACAGCGGCAAGACTTGTACAAAAGGGTGGTTGCCGGGCAGGGCCCGACAACCGCGCCTTACGGGTAAAACTTACGAAGATGCTCGATGTTCCAGGAGTTGCTCACTGGAATGCCATCTTCGGTCTCAAGGCGGACAGCGCCAGGCCTAGTGACTCGTTTCACCCGGTAAGGGCCTTCCCACTTCGGCGTCAACTTGTTGGAATTCTTGGCGTCAACTTATGGCATTAACTTTGCGGCTATGGTAGCGGCGCAAAGCTTGCTGGTAGCGAGCAGCTCACACAGCAGCCTGAAGACGGTCTTCCTCAAGGAGCAGCGCGTCATCTTGTCGCAGCCACTCTTGCTCAAGCTCATCATAAGCGAGCACTCGAGGTGACCCGTATACGAGTTCCGTGGGGATAACTGCTTCTGCTCCATAGACTAGAGCGAAAGGTGTCTGGCCAGTGGCTCGATTTGGCGTCGTTCTGATCGACCAAAGAACCACCGGCAGCTCCTCAATCCAGTTTCTTCCGCACTTGTGCAGCCTGTCAAAAGTTCTGGTCTTGAGCCCGCGCAGCACTTCAGCATTCGCCCTCTCCGCTTGACCGTTGCTTCTAGGGTGAGCAACAGAAGCGAAGCAGACCTTGGCGCCAAGATCTTGGACGTACTGCATGAAGGCGCGGCTCGTGAATTGTGTACCGTTGTCGGTGATTATCCTGTTAGGGATCCCGAAGCGGCAAACAATCGACCTGAAGAACTTGACTGCTGACTGTGCTGTCACCTTCCTCACTGGTTCCACTTCCGGCCACTTTGTGAACTTGTCGATTGCAATGTACAAGTACTCAAAGCCCCCGACAGCGCGGGGAAAGGGGCCGAGGATGTCAAGCCCCCAGACCGAAAATGGCCAGGATAAAGGGACCGTCTGGAGAGCTTGAGCTGGCTGGTGTATCTGCTTGGAATGGAACTGGCACGCTTCACACTTGGTTACTTGTGCAGTTGCATCCTGGAGGGCTGTTGGCCAGAAGAAACCTTGCTGGAATGCTTTGCCGACGAGTGCTCTTGCGCCAATGTGGTGTCCACATATGCCTCCATGTATCTCTGCCAACAGCTTTTGTCCGTCTTCCTGGTGAATACACTTCAATTTCACACCGTTGAGTCTTCTTCTGTACAGTGTCTTGTCGACGAACTGGTACATACTTGACTGCCGGGCTACTCTCTCGGCTTCTTCTTGCTCCTCGGGAAGTTCTCCTGTCTGAAGGAAATGGACAATCTGCTGTGCCCATGCTGGAGCTTGTGGCTCGACAACAAGGACTAAAGGAAATTCTGCGGCTGCGAGAACGTCCGCTTCTACGGCAAGAACCTGCGGCTCTGCCGGAGCTTGACGTTCCCCGGCAAGCTTGCCGGAGCAAAACTTGTCGGGAGCTTCTGCTTCAACGGAACAAACCCTAGGGCTTGCCGGAGCATCTTGCTCCTCAGCGCTCTTGGTGTTGATCTTGGAGACTGCTGCGGGAATATCCGCTTCTACGGCAAGAACCTGCGGCTCTGCCGGAGCGTGACGTTCCCCGGCAAGCTTGCCGGAGCAAAACTTGTCGGGAGCTTCTGCTTCAACGGAACAAACCCTGGGGCTTGCCGGAGCAGACTGCTCCTCAGCACTCTTGGCGTTGATCTTGGGGACCTTCTTGGCGGCGGCTTCGGGAAGCTCTGCCGGCAAATAGTCACCAGAAATCAACTTCCTCTTCTTGCTCTGTCCAGTTGATGGCGTTACGGACGGTTGAGTCAGCTTGAGCACAAAGATCCCTGGTTCCACAGGTAACTTAAGTGCGCGCACTTTGACAGGCCATCGGCAATGGCGTTCTGAGCTCTTGGAACATGTTCCAATCTGCAGGCCGTCAAAATGCTCTTCTAGCTTTCTCACTTCGTCGACGTAGGCTTCCATCAATGGACTCTGATAACTCTTGTTTACTTGGCGGACGACAAGCTATGAGTCACCCCTAACAATGAGCTTCCTGATCCCAAGGTTTGCCGCGATTCGGAGACCGGCAAGCAAGCCTTCATACTCTGCAGTATTATTTGTTGCTTGCTCCTTGGGAAAGTGCATCTGGACTACGTACTTGAGGTGCTCTCCGGCGGGTGCGACAAGCAGCACGCCAGCGCCGGCGCCTTGCAGTGAAAAGGCACCATCAAAGTACATCAGCCACTCTTTGCTTGCTTCTTTGTTGGGGATGCTCGTTTCTGGAGTTTCTTCATCTGGTGTTGGCGTCCATTCTGCTATAAATTCTGCCAATGCTCTGCTCTGGATAGTTGAAGTGCTTTCAAACTTGAGGCCAAAGCTTGACAGTTCCAGTGCCCACTCAACAATCCTGCCTGTCGCTTCTGGATTCTGCAGTATCCTCTTCAGCGGAAAGCGAGTGACAACTGTGATCTCATGTGCTTGGAAGTAATGGCGCAGCTTTCTCGAGGCCATGAGAAGGCTGAAAAGCAATTTCTGCACACCAGAATACCTTGACCTAGCCCCCTGCAGGAGGGAACTGACAAAGTAAACTGGGCGCTGCACCATTTTCTTCCGTGTCACCTCGTGCATCTGCTCAGATCCATCTTTGTCGGGACCAGAGCTTGCCGGGGAAGCCCCCTGCTTGTCGCTGGATGGGCTTGCCGTGGTTGCTGGCTCATCATCTGCCTCCCTCTCTGCTACTAACGCAGCACTAACCACTCGATTGGTTGCCGCTATGTACAGCAGCAACTTCTCCTGTGGCTTAGGTGCGACAAGTATTGGAGGGGAGGACAGGTATCTCTTCAGGTCTTGCAGCGCAACCTCCACTTCCGGAGTCCATTTCATTGGACCTGCCTTTTTCAATAATTTGAAAAACGGCAGGGCGCGCTTAGCAGACCGAGAGATAAACCTGCTGAGAGCAGCCACGCAACCGGCAAGTCTCCGTACATCCTTGACGCGCTTTGGTGCTTCAATCTGCTCAATGGCCTTGATCTTGTCGGGATTGGCTTCAATTCCCCGCTGAGACACGAAGAACCCGAGAAGCTTGCCGGAGGGCACTCCAAACACACACTTCTCCGGGTTGAGCTTGAGGCTGATCTTGCGCAGATTTGCAAAGGTCTCGTCTAGATCTTGAATCAAGGTTGCCCTGTCCTTGCTCTTGACCACTATATCATCCATGTAGGCTTCCACATTTCTGTGTATTTGTGGCTCAAGAGCAACATGGACTACTCTTGCAAATGTCGAACCAGCATTTTTTAATCCGAAAGGCATCCGTACGAAACAGTACGTCCCACATGGAGTAATAAATGCGGTCTTCTCCTCATCCCCTTCTGCCATGAAGATCTGATGATATCCTGAGTATGCGTCAAGAAATGAAAGCAAATCACATCCGGCGGTGGAGTCAACAATCTGGTCAATGCGCGGCAAAGGAAATGGGTCTTTGGGACAAGCTTTGTTAACATCGGTGAAATCGATACAAAGCCTCCATTTCCCATTTGCCTTGCGCACGACTACAGGATTGGCCAACCACGTGGGATGGAGCACTCCTCTGACAAGGCCTGCTGCTTCCAGTTTCTTGATCTCTTCTGCAATGAATTCTTGGCGCTCCACTGCCTGCTTCCTGACTTTCTGCTTGACGGGCCGCGCATGGGGACAAACGGCAAGGTGGTGCTCAATCACTTTCCTGGGAACACCGGGGATGTCAGACGATTGCCACGCAAACATGTCGACATTCGCCCGCAGGAAAGCAACAAGCGCGCTTTCCTATTTAGGGTCAAGCATGGCACTGATGGTGAAGGTACCACCAGCACCGTCCTCCTTGGCTGACACCTTCTTCGTTTCTGGCGGAGCCGCCATCATCTTCTTACACTTGCCGGTGGAGCTCGATGGTGCGTCCTCGACGGCAGCGCAGCACTCCGAAGAGGTGCGCTTGCCGGATTGGGCATCAGAACTCTTGCCGGACTTGGTCTTCTTCCCCCCGGGAGCTTCAGCGGCAAGTGGATTGCGATCTGCCGTGGCTGCTGCTTCCCGGTAGATTTTTTCGGCACAGATAAGAGCATCCTTCTTGTCGCCGGGGACAGAAATGACGCTTATCGGGCCTGGCATCTTCAGCATGTTATATGCGTAGTGAGAGGCCGCCATGAACTTGGCGAGTGCTGGACGACCAAGTATCCCATTGTAAGGCAATGGAATATCGGCAACGTCGAACGTGACCTTCTCAGTCCTGAAGTTTAGCTCGCTGCCAAATGTTACCGGCAGCGTGACCTTCCCCTTCGGCTTGCTCCTTCCCGGATTGATTCCTTGAAATGTGCCGGTCTCTTCAAGCTCGCTGTCGGGGATCTGGAGTTTTTGGAGTACAGCGGAGGAGATCAGGTTTAAGCCGGCCCCGCCGTCAACTAGCATCTTGGTGACCTTGAGGTTGCGGATAGTTGGTGAAACCAACATCGGCAAACACCCGACCACAGTTGTGCGATCAGGGTGGTCCTCAATGTCAAAGATGATAGGTGTGCTGGACCACTTCAGAAGCTTGCGCGATTCGATGGGTGGTTCTGCTGCATTGACTTCCCGCACCCACTGTTTGAGTTGGCGGTGCAAAGTATGCAGAGAGGCACCACCGTCAACGCACAAGACCTCTGTGGCTTTCTGAAACTCCTGCTCACTGGTCTCAACATCATCCATGTCTTCGTCGTCATCGTCGTCTTCATCATTGTCGCGGCCGCGGGGAGGCCTGTCTCCTTGCCGCTGCTTGGCCTTGCCGTGGCGTCCTCCCCGTTCGGCGCGTTTCTTGCCGAATTCTCCAGCACCCTCTTGGGCCCTCTCCTTGTCGCGCCGCTCGTACTCAGCTCTTTGCTGCTGGACAAGCTGCTCGACTTTCTTGCAGCACTGGAGGTCATGGCCCCTGGCGCGCCAAAGATGTCGGGATACTGATCCACGGACACCTATGGGACCGGCGGACCGGGTCCCTTTTGGTTCGGCGGGGGCGGAGGTCGCGCAAAGAGCAGATCAAGGCGAAGCACGCGAGCGATTTACCCAGGTTCGGGCCGCACGGATGTGTAAAACCCTACTCTTGCTTTGTGGTTGTGTATTGATTTCCAGCTCGGGAGCGCGGAGTGCTACAGTACGCACCGGCGGCTAGCAAGACCGAGCGTGGGTGTTTGGACTGGCCTCCCCCCCGTTGCACACGGGCCTCCTTTTATATGCTCAAGGGGTTACCGACATACGGCAACGGGGGCCAAGGGCAAAAATGGAAAGGTGCTGTAGTAGGCACAGCTACCTGCTACAGTGTTATCATACCTAACCCTGACGGTAGGGGACAAGGGCATTAATTGCCCGTCTGTGTCGCCTAAACAGTACTGAAAGGGACCGCTAGGGACGCCACCGTTTGCCACGATGGTTATCTTGTCAGCGCCTGCTTGCCACCGTGCACCCCTAGCTGCACGGCCTCCTGCCACGTGTTCTTGGGAAGGCCCCCGAGCGACACGTGGCGGGTGTGCCGGAGCACGGGCGCGGAGGGGTGGCTTGCCGCGGCGAGCGCCTTGCCGCGGTCGTTGTCTTGTCGCGACCGGGAGCTTGTCGCTCACCGGGCCTTGTCGGGGCGCGTAGCGCGCCGCGGCAAGTTCCTTGAAATGCCTTCGATGGCCTTCCCGGCAAGCTCCTTTTGCCGGGGTCTCGAGATGCTTTTGATAGCCTTCCCGGCAAGCTCCTCTTGCCGGGGTCTTGTCTTCTTCCCGGCCGGCTCCTCTTGCTGGGGTCTTGTCTTCTTCCCGGCCGGCTCCTCTTGCCGGGGCCTTGGTTTGAGTACTTTGTTCTCGAATGGTCTCAAAAGGAACCACGGAGGATCTTGGCGGTCACCCGGCAAGCCTTGCCGTGGGATGCTGCGACTGTCCGTGCACAAGTTCGGGATACTAGGGTACCCCCTACTCTAGTACACCGACAGATCCCATCTTGGGGCCTTTTCCAGAGCTCCGCTGGAGGGGGCATCGATCACGGAGGGCTTCTACATCATCACTATAGCCCCTCCGATGAAGTGTGAGTAGTTCACCTCAGACCTAGGGTCCATAGTTATTAGCTAGATGGCTTCTTCTCTCCTTTTGGATCTCAATACAATGTTCTCCCCCTCTCTTGTGGAGATCTATTCGATGTAATCTTCTTTTTGCGATGTGTTTGTTGAGACCGATGAATTGTGGGTTTATGATCAAGTCTATCTATGAATAATATTTGAATCTTCTCTGAATTATTTTATGTATGATTGGTTATATTTGCAAGTTCTTCGAATTATCAGTTTGGTTTGGCCTACTAGATTGATCTTTCTTGCAATGGGAGAAGTGCTTAGCTTTGGGTTCAATCTTGCGGTGTCCTTTCCCAGTGACAGTAGGGGCAACAAGGCACATATTGTATTGTTGCCATCGAGGATAACAAGATGGGGTTTTCATCATATTGCATGAGTTTATCCCTCTACATCATGTCATCTTGCTTAAGGCGTTACTCTGTTTTCATTAACTTAATACTCTAGATGCATGCTGGATAGCGGTCGATGAGTGGAGTAATAGTAGTAGATGCAGGCAGGAGTCGGTCTACTTGTCTCGGACGTGATGCCTATATACATGATCATAACTAGATATTCTCATAACTATGCTCAATTCTGTCAATTGCTCAACAGTAATTCGTTCACCCACCGTAGAATACTTATGCTCTTGAGAGAAGCCACTAGTGAAACCTATGGCCCCCGGGTCTATCTTCATCATATTAATCTTCCAATACTTAGTAATTTCCTTTGCTTTTATTTTACTTTGCATCTTTATCATAAAAATACCAAAAATATTACCTTATCATATCTATCAGATCTCACTCTCGTAAGTGGGTGTGTAGGGATTGACAACCCCTTATCGCGTTGGTTGCGAGGATTTATTTGTTTTGTGCAGGTACGAGGGACTCACGCGTAGCCTCCTACTGGATTGATACCTTGGTTCTCAAAAACTAAGGGAAATACTTACGCTACTTTGCTGCATCTTCGGGGAAAACCAACGCAGTGCTCAAGAGGTAGCAAGAAGGATTTCTGGCGCTGTTGCCGGGGAGGTTCGCGCAAGTCAAGATTTGACTCCCGACAACGAGCCATTTCTGGCGCCGTTCCCGGGGAGTCTACGCAAAAGTCAATATACCAAGTACCCATCACAATCCCTATCTCCCACATTACATTATTTGCCATTTGCCTCTCGTTTTCCTCTCCCCACTTCAGCCTTGCCATTTTATTCACCCTCTCTCTCTATCCTCCCTCTCTTTCTCTATTTGCCTCTTTTTGCCCGCTTGCTTTTTGTTTGCTTGTGTGTTAGTTTGCTTGCTTGTCACGATGGCTCAAGATAATACTAAATTGTGTGACTTTACCAATACCAACAACAATGATTTTATTAGCACTCCGATTGCTCCTCTTACCGATGCTGAATCTTGTGAAATTAATACTGCTTTGCTGAATCTTGTCATGAAAGATCCATTTTCCGGCCTTCCTAGTGAAGATGCCGCTACCCATCTAAATTTCTTAGTTGATTTGTGTGATATGCAAAATAAGAAAGATGTGGATAACGATATTGTTAAATTGAAGCTATTTCCTTTTTCGCTTAGAGATCGTGCTAAAGCTTGGTTTTCGTCTTTGCCTAAGAATAGTATTGATTCATGGAATAAGTGCAAAGATGTTTTTATCTCTATGTATTTTCCTCCCGCTAAGATCATCTCCCTTAGAAATGATATTATGAATTTTAAGCAACTTGATCATGAACATGTTGCACAAGCTTGGGAGAGGATGAAATTAATGATACGTAATTGCCCTACTCATGGTTTGAATCTGTGGATGATTATACAAAAAATTTATGCCGGATTGAATTTTGCTTCTAGAAATCTTTTAGATTCGGCCGCGGGGGGCACTTTTATGGAAATCACTTTAGGATAAGCTACTAAACTCCTAGATAATATTATGGTTAATTATTCTCAATGGCATACTGAAAGATCTACTAATAAAAAGGTGCATGCGATAGAAGAAATTAATGTCTTGAGTGGAAAGATGGATGAACTTATGAAATTATTTGCTTGTAAGAGTGTTTCTTCTGATCCTAATGATATGCCCTTGTCTACTTTGATTGAGAATAATAATGAATCTATGGATGTGAATTTTGTTGGTAGGAACAATTTTGGTAGCACCGCGTATAGAGGAAATTTTAATCCTAGGCCTTATCCTAGTAATCCCTCTAATAATTATGGTAATTACTACAACAATTCTTATGGAAATTATAATAAGATGCCCTCTGATTTTGAATCTAATATTAAAGAATTTATTACTTCGCAAAAGAATTTCAATGCTTTGATTGAAGAAAAATTGCTTAAGATTGATGAGTTGGCTAGGAATGTTGATAGAATTTATCTTTATGTTGATTCTTTGAAACTTAGATCTATTCCACCTAAGCATGATATCAATGAGTCTCTCAAAGCCATGAGAATTTCCATTAATGAGTGCAAAGAAAGAACTGCTAGGATGCGTGCTAAGAAAGATTCCTTTATAAGAGCGTGTTCTTCTAGTTCCTATGAAAATAAAGATGAAGATCTAAAAGTTATTGATGTGTCCCTATTAAATCTTTGTTTTGCAATACGTATCTTAATAATGATGGGACTGATTATGATCCACCTTTACCTAGAAGACGTTCCAAGAATTCGGAGTTTTAGATCTTGATGCTAAAATTGATGAAAGTGGAATTGAAGAAATTAAAACCCTAGATGTTGCTAAACCCACTATTTTGGATTTCAAGGAATTTAATTATGAAAATTGCTCTTTGATTGATTTCAAGGATTTCAAGGAATTTCCTTGTTGCAATCCATGCTAAATTCTCCTCACGCTTATAGTCAAAATAAAGCGTCCACTAAACATATCGTTGATGCCTTGATGCAATCTTATGAAGAAAAACTTGAATTAGAAGTCTCTATCCCTAGAAAACTTTATGATGAGTGGGAACCTACTATTAAAATTAAAATTAAAGATCATGAGTGCTATGCTTTGTGTGATTTGGGTGCTAGTGTTTCCACGATTCCAAAGACTTTGTGCGATTTGTTAGGTTTCCGTGATTTTGATGATTGCTCTCTAAACTTGCACCTTGCGGATTCCACTATTAAGAAACCTATGGGAAGAATTAATGATGTTCTTATTGTTGCAAATAGGAATTATGTGCCTGTAGATTTTATTGTTCTTGACATAGATTACAATCCTTCATGTCCTAT
This sequence comes from Triticum urartu, assembly GCF_003073215.2. Lineage (NCBI taxonomy): Eukaryota > Viridiplantae > Streptophyta > Magnoliopsida > Poales > Poaceae > Triticum > Triticum urartu. The sequence goes on along the minus strand of NC_053022.1, from coordinate 403,196,796 downwards.
TATTCTTGGTAGACCTTTCCTTAGAACGATTGGTGCAATTATTGATATGAAGGAAGGAAATATTAGATTCCAATTTCCGTTAAGGAAAGTCATGGAACACTTTCCTAGAAAGAAAATTAAATTACCTTATGAATCTATTATGAGATCCACTTATGGATTGCCTACCAAAGATGGCAATACCTAGATCTATCCTTGCTTTTTATGCCTAGCTAGGGGCGTTAAACGATAGCGCTTGTTGGGAGGCAACCCAATTTTATTTTTATTCCTTGCTTTTTGATACTGTTTAGTAATAAATAATTTATCTAGCCTATGTTTAGGTTGTGTTTTTTGTGTTCAATTAGTGTTTGTGCCAAGTAGAACCGTTGGGAAGACTTGGGGAAAGTCTTGTTAATCTTGCTGTCAAAAACAGAAACTTTAGCGCTCACGAGAACTGCTGCCATTTTTATTTGGGAAGTGATATTTAGTTAATTATTTTTGAAGATGATTAATAGATAAATTCCTCACGTCCAGAAATTTATTTTAGAATTTTTGGGGTTCCAGATCTTGCGCTAGCTACAGATTACTACAGACTGTTCTGTTTTTGACAGATTCTGTTTTTCGTGTGTTGTTTGCTTATTTTGATGAATCTATGGCTAGTAAAATAGTTTATAGACTATATAGAAGTTGGAATACAGTAGGTTTAACACCAATATAAATAAATAATGAGTTCATTACAGTACCTTGAAGTGGTCTTTTGTTTTCTTTCGCTAACGGAGCTCATGAGATTTTCTACTTTAAGTTTTGTGTTGTGAAGTTTTCAAGTTTCGGGTAAAGATTTGATGGATTATGGAACAAGGAGTGGCAAGAGCCTAAGCTTGGGGATGCCCATGGAACCCCCAATATAATCTATGGACACCTAAAATCCAAATCTTGGGGATGCCCCGGAAGGCATCCCGTCTTTTCGTCTACTTCTATCGGTAACTTTACTTGGAGCTATGTTTTTATTCACCACATGATATGTGTTTTGCTTGAAGCGTCTTGTATGATTTGAGTCTTTGCTTTTTAGTTTACCACAATCATCCTTGCTGTACACACCTTTTGAGAGAGCCATACATGATTTGGAATTTTTTAGAATACTCTATGTGCTTCACTTATATCATTTGAGTTATATAATTTTGCTTTAGTACTTCACTTATATATTTTAGAGCACGGTGGTGGATTTGTTTTATAGAAACTATTGATCTCTCATGCTTCACTTAGATTATTTTGAGAGTCTTAAATAGCATGATAATTTGCTTAAATAATCCTAATATGCTTGGAATTCAATAATAGTAAAAGAACTTTCTTATGAGTGTGTTGAATGCTATGAGAAGTTTGATGCTTGATAATTGTTTTGAGATATGAAGACGGTGATGTTAGAGTTATGCTAGTTGAGTAGTTGGGAATTTGAGAAATACTTGTGTTAAACTTTTTGATTCCCGTAGCATGCACGTATGGTGAACGGTTATGTGATGAAGTTGGAGCATGATTTATTTTTTGATTATCTTCCTTTTGAGTGGCGGTCGGGGATGAGCGATGGTCTTTTCCTACCAATCTATCCCCCCAGGAGCATGCGCGTAATACTTTTCTTTGATAACTTGCAGATTTTTGCAATAAGTATATGAGTTCTTTATGACTAATGTTGAGTCCATGGATTATACACACTTTTCTCACCCTTCCACCTTTTCTAGCCTCTCTAATACCACGCACCTTTCGCCGATATCATACACCCACCATATACCTTCCTCAAAACAGCCACCATACCTACCTATTATGGCATTTCCATAGCCATTCCGAGATATATTGCCATGCAACTTTCCACCATTCCATTTATTATGACACACTTCATCATTGTCATATTGCTTAGCATGATCATGTAGTTGACATCGTATTTGGAAAAGCCACCATTCATAATTCTTTCATACGTGTCACTCTTGATTCATTGCATATCCCGGTACACCGCCAGAGGCATTCATATAGAGTCATATTTTGTTCTAAGTATCGAGTTTTAATTGTTGAGTTGTAAGAAAAATAAAAGTGTGATGATCATCATTATTAGAGCATTGTCCCAGTGAGGAAAGGATGATGGAGACTATGATTCCCCCACAAGTCGGGATGAGACTCCGGACGAAAAAAAGAGAAAGAAAAGAGGCCATAAAAAAAGAGAAAAGGCCCAAATAAAAGAAATGAGAGAAAAAGAGAGAAGGGACAATGTTACTACCCTTTTACCACACTTGTGCTTCAAAGTAGCACCATGCTATTCATGATAGAGAGTCTCCTATGTTATCACTTTCAAATACTAGTGGGAATTTTTCATTATAGAACTTGGCTTGTATATTCCAATGATGGGCTTCCTCAAAATGCCCTAGGTCTTCATGAGCAAGCAAGTTGGATGCACACCCCACTACAAAAAAATACACTTCCGTGATGATACGTGTTTGTCACAGTAGGTCGCGTTTTTTGTCATGCATGTACATCCATGACGATTTTATGACAGAATCAAGATAGTGATACCTGTGCTGTCATAGAAGTGTTCCATGACATTACCAAAATTATCATCACGGAAGTGTCCACTTCCATGATGATAAATCACGCGTCACAGAAGTGCTTTCGTCAAGGGTGCCGACACGTGGCATCCACCGTAACGGAACGCCGTTAAGCTATCGGGTCGGGTTTTGGATCCGATAACTCGTTAACAGCCCCGACCAGTGGGGATTTTCCACGTGTAAAATCATCATTGGCTGGAGGAAACACGTGTCGGCTCATCGTTGGGACAGATGTCATCCACTCATTGGACGGAAGGCGCCTATGATACGTCGACACATGGCACAGCCCAACAGAGGCCCATTCCTATGAAAAGGCAGGCCCGTTTGACTTGGTCAAAAGGTGGCGGGCTGGCCCATGGAAAGCCTATTAACGACATGTTCACATATAGCCCATTTACAGCCCGCTAACCTAAGGCCCGGTACGCCCTATCCAAATTAGGCCCAGTAGCGTCATCTGGGCCATCCAATATGATTCCAGCCCGTTTTCACTTCTGGCACATGTATGGCCCATGACGTCTTTCGGCCCATATGAGGCCCTATGTAACTCTTGGCCTATTAACGACCCGTGGTGAAACTGGCCCGTAATGAACAGTATATCACTTTACACCCATTAACGGCCCGTGGTGAAACTGGCCCGTAATGAACAGTGTATCACTTTATACCCATTAACGGCCCATTATTCCGTTGGGCCGTTTCAGCCCATGTTATCTCTCGGCCTTCTCAGATCCCATTTATTCTTGGGCTCATTTCCAGCATTCGTTTACTTACGGCCCACTACTGTCATTTTCTGCTTGTGGGCCAAATTTAGCCCGTGGTTACAGTCTGCCCGTTTGTGGTCCGTTAATACGTTGGGCCGTTTTCATAGCGTCATCAAATACGGCCTATTAACGATGGCCCGTTGTGGTCGGCCCATGAACGGACGATTCCAACTCTAGCCCTTTTACGGCCATAATGCGGTCTGTTTGGCCCATGTTTGGCCAATCGATCATACGACCCATATAAGGCCCATTGATGATACGGCCCGCAGAAGGCCCATTGTTTCTATGGCCCGTAGAAGGCCCATTGTTTCTACGGCCCATAGAAGGCCCACTGTTTCTACGGCCAGTAGGAGGGCCAGTGTCACTACATTAAATATTAGCCCATGGTTATTGTGGCCTAGTTTTAAAAAATAGGTTATTGCAGCCACTAGCTAACCGCGGAAAAAGAACTGCAATGACTACAAGCAAACAAATAAACAAGACAACAAGGAAATAAATAAGCAAGCAACTAACGCTAGGCTATCACGGCTATTACACATATTACATCCACTAGGCATCAAAGTTCGCCACCAGTGCAAATATAGGGAAGAAAGCAGCATATCATATATACTGGTTGTCAAAGTTGGCGACTAGCGCAAATAAATGCCGCAGCAAAACAAATCCAGAACTGAAACCACTTCAGAAGATCTCAAGAAACAATATCCTGGGTACCCATAATGCTGGCAAGATGCTTAGCAAGCTTATTAACTTTCTCTTGTTTGGCGCTTAAATCCTCCAGCGCTTCCTGTTCCACCAGAAAATATGCATTTGAATTCTGCAGGGACTTCCTCAGTCCTTCAGCTTCCTGTCATAGCACATCTGATCGATGTCTTTCAACTTGAAGTTGAGACTCAAGAAGACGAACTGATTCAGGCAGCGAGTTCGAAGAGCTTGTGCCAGCAGTAGTGGCCAGTAACTCGAACACTACATCAAGACAAGACTGTTGGGTTCCCTCACTGTTGTCAAGATAGTTTTTATCAGCTTTCTTGGAGACCAACAGGGATGTCTCACTATCTTGAACCTTATCTGCATTACTTCCTTTACCATTGGATAATGCGGTACTGTTCTCCAATATTTTGTCCGCTTTCTAAAAGAGAAACAAGCAGACACATCACATGTTTAGCATGTTGTATATGAAACTCATTTTGGTAAATGAGTTCAGTAGTAAAGTGGACAGGATAATAGCATGAAACAAACATATATCTATGTACAATGGTCACTTTATGGTCTATATCATTCTAGTTTTTGTTGCCAAATCAAGATAGAGACACAGTTCAAATAATATTTGTTCAAGACAAAGCAGAATAGACAGAATATAAGTGCGAGTAACTATAGAGCAATAACAACACTTGTAATGTGCATGACATGAGAACATAACTATTTATTCAATTGAAACTGAAATCAACATAGAGCAGGTTACAACAGCAAACCAGTTAAAGAAACAGGTTTAAAACATACCTGTTGCGCCATTGGAGTTTCAATTCCATCCTTCAAATTTGAAAATAGTTGGTATGAGTAAATACAGTAATGCAAGAGCAAAGGAGTATGAACCATAGCTATAGAACCTGACCTGAGAACAATTCTTCTTCTTCTTTAAGCGTTGAGTTGGGATTCGGAGTGGTGGTCCTCGTGCTTTGGGCACTACAGTTCCCTTACTAACTGCTCATGTTTGGGTGCTCTGTGGTGGAGACGATGCTGTGTCAACTGGAACTGGGTTACTATCTGCCGGGGTTGGGGTTAGAAGGGGTGTAGCTGGTTCTCTGTCCAACTGGGTAGGGGTACAATATGCGAGAGTCTGGGTTATGTGTGGTGGATATGGTCCTTGGGAAAGTACAACCATGGTTCTATCTGCATCAACTGGTAGCACTATCTTTTTTGAATACCATGTTGTTACTCCCTTAGATACTGCCATCACGCTCTCCAATTCAAATGACTGATAAACAAGAAAAGTAATTGAAAGTATAGACATTGTATGATAGACAGGTGCAATGGATAGTGGGGAATAAAAGAGGGCATGAAATAATTCATATTTATGTTGTCTAACCAAACAGGATAGCATGACACAATTTCACATATATGATGGCTAACTAAACAGGATAGCATGACACAATTTGACATTATGATGGCTAACTAAAAAATATGGGAAGACATAGTTCAAAATATGAGACTATGTAAATAGGATGATATGACATAACTATATAATGTGTTTATTAAATAGGTTGGCATGCCATAATTCACATAGATTCACGGATAGAATGCCATAATTCAAAATATGATGACTGTAAACACTAAACAGGATGAGATGATATAACTATATGATGTCTTTATTAAATGGGTTGCCATGCCATAATTCAGATAGATGATGTGTATGTACTATGTAAACATGATGGCATGATATAATTCAAATATATGATTTATATAGAGCAAGTAAGCAGATGGCAATCCACATATGATGTAAAAACTAAGCAATTCAAGACAACATGCATGACATGGGTAATATAACCCTGCCATGTTTGAGCATAGACCTCGGGGGGGGGGGGATAGGACTGGTCATCAGTCTCTGAATCCTCCTCTGAGGAGCTCTCTGTAACCAGCAAGATGTCTGCTTCAGCAGGTAGCATTGTCTGCTCTGAATACCTTGTTTTCACTCCAGATACTTCCATCACCACTTCAAATGGCTGATGCACAGGAAGAGTAGTTGAATATACAAACGTTGTCAACAAATGGAACACGTAATACAAAAAATGATAGCATGATATAATTCACATACATGATGATTGGCTAAACAGCATGGCATTGCATAATTCACATATATAATGCCTTTGCAACAAGATAGCATTGTATAATTCACATATATAATGTCTTGCAACAAGATGGCAATGCATAATTCACATATATGGTAATTAGACACTGAACAGATGACATTCACACAAAGCATGTCTAAACTAATCAAATGACATAGAAATGCGAGACACCATACGCACGATATGAGCAACATAACCCTGCCAAGTTAGAGCATACACCTCGGCGGGGGGGATAGGACTGGTCATCTGTCTCTGAATCCTCCTCTGAGGAGCTATCCGTAACCAGCGAGATATGCGCTTCGTCAGATAGCATAGTCTGCTCTGAAGACCTTGTTTTCACTCCAGAATTTGCCATCACCGTGTCAAATGGCTGATGCACACGAAGAGCAGTTGAATGTACTAACATTGTTGACAAATGTAATATGTAACGAAAAAAAAGGATGGCCTGATATAATTTACATATAAGATGACTGGCTAAGCAGGATGGCATTGCAAAATTCACATATATGATGCCTGGCTAAACAAGATGGCGTTGCATAATTCACATAAACGATGAATAAACTAAATAGATGGCATTCGCACAAAGGATGTCTAAACTAAGCAGATGACATATTTGAGGTATAAAGTAAGCAATGCAAGACACCATATGCATGATATAACCAACATCAACATGCCAAGTTAGAGCGAAGACCTCAGGGGGTGAATAGGAGTTGTCTTCTCCTTCCGAATCCCCCTCAGAACAGATTGCTTCCTCTCGATTACAATCCGAAATGCGTGGAGGGGGGCTGCCTTTCTGCCTTCCATGGAGCGACGTCTGCATGAAATTTTATTGCCACGCAAGGCTCGTTTCTTTTGCTCTACATGTTCAGTTCCATTGTTTACAATAACTGTCATGCATAGGTATAAAACATAGTGAGATTATGTAAGGAGTGCATGCAGAAATCCAGAGTGATGGTAGCAACCTGTGGATAGACCCAAAACCAATAATAGCAGGCAGATAATGGCTTCAGTTAAAAAATACAGATAATGGCTTCTTTACTGTTTGTTTCTCACCCAACATGAAACTCATAGTAGACACCGGAGATTAACCAGATAGGAGATATATACTATTGATAGCGGCCCCGATATGTACCCAACAACCATTTAAAAACTCAAGTTTGACCATTAGTTTGGAGCTGACTCAGAGTCTAATCGGTGAACAGGATGATAAAGTAGCATGTAATATTAAGCGATGCATAACATAAGCAGACACGAAAGAGTGTGACCTCTCTTGCGGACCCGTGTAGTCCTCGAGGTCATCTGCTCGGTTGATGATGGTAATGCAGTTTTCATGGCTGCCAGTGGCAGGGAAGAAGATCTGAGGCAGCGAAAGACAGTCTGGAGGCCGGATCCCTGCTGTGCTGGACCCTTCTGTTGTCGGAGCAGCTGAGCTGGGGTGGACGACGGCGCAGCAGGAGCGGGACAAACCATGCAAGGTTTTCTTTGACAACTATCTGTAAGAGAAGTAATTCTGTAAGGGCTCGTTTGAATTGGAGGATTCCAACAATGCAGGGATAGGAAATAGACAGGAATAGGATAGGAATGCACGTGCAAAATAGAGAATTTAAAAACATAGGATTTCTGCCAATCTGGGTGTTTGATTCACAACAATTGGAAGATCACAGGATGCAAAGAAGCATGATGAGATTAAGTCAAACCACAAGAAAATGTACTGTTATAATGCTATTATGCTACTATCTCTTAGTCTTGTGCTTCATGAATAGGAATTTGAAAAGGAGGACAAGTGAAAATTAAACTTCCTACGTTTTTTCTTTCAAGGAGACACTAAAGGAACAAATCCGTGTGCTCAGTGGACAATATATATAACATGTAGAGTAAAAAAGAGATGCAACAAATGTACAACCTCTTTGGCGAAGCCATGTCGATCTCAGCGTGATTGGGTTGGCCGGTGAGGATGCTCCAGCTGACTTTGCTGTCATAGGAGGGGAAGAAGATCTTAGGCGTCTGGAGATGGAGCCCGAGGTATTGCTCCGCTGTGATGGAGGGTTTCGTCGTTGGAGTAGCTCCGATGAGTTGTACGACGCCGAGGCTGAAGCAAGACATGAGAGACAACGAACAATGTTAACCTGAGTGGAATTCTAATAGCATCTCCAATACATGACGTAAAATACATAACCACAAAGTGCTAGATATAAAATATATCAGCCGCTCATCTCTGAACTTAACTGTCGAAACTGAACTTAACTGTCGAAACTGAACTTAACTGTCGAAACTGAACTTAACTGTCGAAACTGAATTTTGCTGTCGAAACTGAACGCACTAGCAAGGTGAGGCTACACGTCGGTCGACTGACTTTTTCATCTCTGGTCAGTCGATTTTGCAGCCATTGGATACGAAATCAAGGGCCTGTGGTTCATCTTCAACCTCCACCCCCTGAGCTGCCAGCCACCAACGGCCAAACAGCAGCCCCCCGCCGCCCGCGGTCGGCGGTGCGCCGCCCCGCCCGCCACGAAAACACTCCCCACCGCCGGTTCGCCGCCACCCCGGCCATCCCTCTAGGCCCCCCCGTGCCGAGCTTTTTCTCCGGCGATCCCCACGCCACCGCCCCGCCAACGCCCCGCCACCGCTGGCGACCACCGCCCCATCCTGAACCCTAAGATAGATAGTGGGGGTACCTCTCCGGCAAGCCCCCCTCCCCGCTGCGGCTGGTTCTTCCTTCACCCCGACGAGCCCCCCCACCCCCTGAAAATCGACTGACCCAAAAGTCAATTCCGTCAACTGAAGTGTAGCTAAATCGAAGCAGCATCGCAAGCAAGAGCAAGAGCAGCAGCGCAAGCAAGAGCAATAGTAAGAGCAGACCAGGAAGGGGACCGTGAGCAAGAGCAGAGCAGCAGCGTGAGCGAGAGCTAAAGCAGCAGCAGCTCCTACTGATGTGGACGTCACCGCCGAGGGAGCGATGCCGTGGAGGAAGTGGCCGGCGACGCCGCCGTGGATGGAGCCGCGTCGTGTCGGCTCGAGACCGAGCGCCGGCAGCACCGTGAGATCGAATCAAGAAGAAAATGCGGCGATTAGTGTACAACCTCTTTGGTGGCGCCGATTAGGCCGCAGCTTCACCCGAGGAAACGGTGATGATGATGCTCTTCCGGTGGTGCAGGTGAAGACGGCGGTGTGGGAATGGAGGTGGCGCGAAAGACGATGGGAACGTCAGGGCAGCTCCTTGGAGGTGGAGGACAGGGTGGCTGAACCGGCGGGACAATGAGATCAACGACGGATCCTTATCCGGTACAGTGGATGAGGGACGTCGAGGTGTTGCTGTGGACGGCGTCGTCGGGGAAGAGGCTCTGGCTGGGTGGCGGACGGAGCAGGGGGTGGGGTTTCATCATGGGTTTTCGCAGCCTCGGTGTACGAATGGGTGGGCGGATGGGATGGCAGTGGGGAACTATGGCTTAGAGACACGCTTGTCTGAAATGTGGGGTAAGTTACGAAAGTACCCCCACCGATTTGAGGTGGTTCTTTCGGTTCAGGGGTACCACGGGCATTTCACGTGTCGGGATTTCACAGGAGGTGGGAGTTTTCGCGCGCGTAGTAATTTCGGAATAGCAAGGCGCGGGTTGAGATGGAGGGAGTTGTCGGAGCACAACGAGAAAAAGATATATCTTAAATATTTTGGGCTAACAAGGCGCGGGTTGAAATTTCCGGACAAGCCTAACGTGTACTGTAGCAAATCAATGCGCTCTACAAATGTCATCCAAAACTTTGAATTCATGTTATGTTCAATTAAAATATTTTTCTACGTGTAGAATGCATGCAACCTACTACTCAAATGAACGTTTTAGTGCATTCGAAACGTATATACTACCGCTTCAATATGAACTAAATTTGAATTCGTTTCTCTATTTGAATAAGATCTATAGTAATGATTGTTGTGAAGTCAAAGCATTTGAATTCGTTTCTCTGTTTTAATAAGATCTACAATCATCATTATTGTCAAGTTAAACCATTGTTTGTGTATTATCTTCACAGCACACCACATGATTAGTCTTGAGTTACATATGAACTATGTGTACTATATGAACTCGAACTAGATTTTTTGAATCCACTTTATTTTGATTTCAAATCACATTACATTTCTAGCTCTAGCTAGATCTTCATAATCTAAACCATGTCTCATATGTATAATGTGTTTATCACATTATGTATGGTGCCCCGCCCCCTACGCCTACAAGTATTTAGATGTGAGTTGCAAACACCACACATTACCACAAATTCAAATAAAATGTGAGAATGTTCGATATATAGTATTGTTTAGATTGTTCGATATTTAGTTGTAAGCTGCAAACGCCACACATTATCACAAATTCAAATAAAATGTGAGATTGTTTGATGTATAGTATGGTTTAGATTGTTTGGCATTTAGCTGTGAGTTGCAAACGCCATGCATTATCACATTATGGTATAACATGTGCACATCACGTGTATCACCGCTATATTCATGCATGCAATGTTTAAAACACTATGATCTCCTATTCAAATATATGAATCCGCTTTCATATCAAATTATGATCTTTGTTAGTCTCTTACACCCACACAATCCTCTAACCTTTGTAGCTACCACTAACTTTCTCTCGTGCATGCACACGCCCTCCTCGCCCTCCCCCTCCCTCGGCATTCTATCCACCGGGCACATTCATTTTTTTCTTTAGGTCGTTCTCCCAGAGTCTTCACAACTCCTTTCCGACACACACCGATCGATAAACCTCTCCAGCGATGCCTGCCTACAACATACACACACCTTCAATCTCCTCCTTTATGTGTCCTTGCCTCGTGTCTCTCATACTGTCAGACACACGTGTAAACTCTCGCCCCTCTTTTCATCGATCTCACAACCGCACACTCCTCCCCCTATCTAGCTAGTAGTTGGGCCTCTCGCACCACCTCCTAGCTCCATTCTCTTTGTCTATCCGTCTTGCTGGGCCTTATTTGCCTCTAACAAATGGACGTACACCAACCGATCTCTCGCTATACATATAGCTAGCTAGGTCCTTATAACTCGTTTTTACCCACACGTCAATTGATCTACCTCATTAGTTCTGTCTCTCCCTTCCTTCGACAAACAACAATTAATCTACCGATCTAGTTAGGTTTGCTTACCAAACACATGGTTCCCCTTCATCATCCATGGATGCGTCCCGACAGATCTATCACGCACAGGCACACACAGAAACACATCCCCACTCTTATTGATAACATTGCAGTTCCACCCTCAGTTTGTCTAGTAGGCCTCTCCCACCATCTTCGAGAAGCAACTCCATCACCCATCCAGCACTCTACCCCTCTCCCTCCCTCTCTCTCTCCCCTCTCTCTCTGTCCCATCATATTTCCCGTCCTTTAGTTATGTATGGATGTCGACCGATCTCCCTCAAGACATAGCTGGGTCTCTCCTTCTGAACACATATATGAGTCGTTCTACCCCTATAGTTAGGCCTCTGCCAACCCCTCCCCCACCCCTCCCCCCACACACACCGATACATCGAGCACTCTAGTCATGTCTCCCTACCACACACAAACTTGACATGTGCCCTCTGACGTTCCGGTAGGCCAGTCGCCCTATATCTTTGACTTGCACACACACACAATTTCGATGGCTCTCTTCATCGATCTTGCACCCACCCACTTGATCCTCTCTTTGACTCTATCGATAGCTATGACCCCTCCCTCTCTTCTCGTGGATTGCCCGGCCCTCTATGTATGATATGGATAGGCCTCCATTTCACACACATTGCATGCAAAATTTTGTTTGAGATGTCATCGACACATATTCCCACAAATAATTCACAAAATCAACCCCCACCCCACCCCCACCCCAAAACAAAAAACACTCACGAATGTGGTTTGTATCTCTCACACACACCCACGTAGGTGGGGGACGTGCACGAAGAGAAGAGGTGCATGCACGGCGCACGTACTCCCGTCTCTTTCCCAACCACACCTGCGTGGGTACACGGTGGAGCTCATTTTTGTACGAAAAAGGCAGCCCACGTGGTAATTTGGCACGTGTACTGGTTTTCCACTTGGTGGAGGGAGGATCGTCTACCACGGGTGAACAAACAAATTGTGACTTGACGTGTTATGTTAAAAAAGAGGCAAACCATGCAGGGCCTACCTTAGAGGCAAGGCTCTATACACTGGAGTACTTTTGATGTGTCTCGTCAACTCGCAGAACGAGGAGAAGCTTGCTTAGTACGCCGTCTCCCCCGCCCACGGGCGCGGTGGCTCGTAGGATGAGGTGAAGCTTGCTCCGCCTTACGCCCGCTCCCTCGCCCATGCGCGCGGTGGCTCGCAGGATGAGGAGAAAAATTTACTACTCCCTCCGTTTACTCCTCGTCCCTACTACCTTGGTTATAGAGATTATATCATATTGTTTGGAATATATATGTCCTTTAGTAGATTTCAATATGAACTACTAGTACATATTCCAAACACTGATGTATATAGACGTATTTTAGAGTGTAGATTCACTCATTTTGCTCCGTATGTAGCACTCTCCCTCGCCCCTTGACCCTCGCCCACGTGGTTGACGTGCATCAATTCATTCGGTCTCATATAGCCAGAACGATATATACTGCACTACCATTATTGCTCGACTTCCCGAAGAGGCGAAGAGCCAATCGCAAGGTTAATATTTTGGAGATGCCAAGCGCAAGGTCATAGGAGAATGAGTAGTAGGTGCCGCGTCATTTATAAATAAAGTTTTTTTTCTTCAGTGACACCTACACAATATGATAGGTTCATATGGAGAGAAAAGGAAACCGCTCCACTATATGCATAGTCAGGACGGGCCAGCCTACATGGTTGCTTGCTAGGGTTGCTCTATTCACACTCTCTCACACAAAACGACTGTGGCCACATCTCTAACATCCCGACGGATCATGTCCGCTTGGGGAAGGGGTGGATGCTTAGTGTAGATGCGGTGGCCATCGCCGACGGCGAAACCCCACTATCGGCACGTCTTGATCAGGGGTCCCCGCCGTTCTCTCTCACAAAGCCGGTGAGGTTGCCTTCGTCCCTTGCTCACTACCGCGACGTGGGCAGTTGCCGCCTCCCGCCGCCCTCCTCAAGGTTGAGCTACATCCCTCAGGTACAACTCCCTTTACAGCCGGCTTGCACCTCTGCTCCAGCTTTCCACATCACTCCCTGTGGATATTTCTCTACTTCTTTGCCCCGCACATACCTCTACTGGCTTCTACGTACTGTATTTGTGATGAGTTTATGTCTCATCAACTAGTCCCGATAATCTTATTCTAATCATGCTTCTTCAATTTCTTTGCCACAAGGATGCTCATCTCGATTTTGGTGAAACTGCACAAAATGATCCGATGGTCAAAAGGTTGCAAAGTTCATTTATTAGGAAGCTCGAACGTTGCCAGCAAATTGAAGCCTAGTCAGGGTTCATGGTTCAAGGGCTAGGGACTGCATGGATCGTTTTTTTCTTTAGCTGCCTCTGTTACAAAATAAGTGTCAACTTTAGTAGTAGTACAACTTTGTACTAAATTTTGCACAAAGTTGAGACACTTATTTTGGAACGGAGGGAGTACATATTTGCTATGATCTATCAATCATTGAGATGCAATAGCATGCATGTTAGTCTCCTTTGTATTTGATGAAATGTTGCAACGGGCAACCTTGGACGCAAGATACATGTAACAGAAGCTGGAAGCTTCATACCGTTGTACAAATTTATCTCGCTGATAAATTACAGTACGTACTATACTAGTACTTCCTCCGTTCCTAAATATAAGTCTTTGTAGAGATTTCACCATGAACCACATGCGGATGTATATAGATGCATTTTAAGTGTAGATTCATTCATTTTGTTCCGTATGTAGTGGAATCTCTACAAAGACTTATCTACTAGTAATAGCTATCCCCCACTACTAGGAATTCTCTACCCTCTCCTTGAGCCACATCATCAAAATTGATGTAGCCGTTAGATGAAGTAAATCAGTCCATAATAGCCGTCTGATCTAGACGTTGAGAGGCTCCGCACTAAGCCACATGCAAGCATGTAGAAATACCGTGGCACATGCATGTGAGTGGGTTTTAAATCACATCAACATGTTTGCATGCAAGCATGCACCGGTAGCATGCATGTTAGTGAGCTTTTAAGTCCCATTAACATGTCAAAAAGAAAAATATAATCCCATTATGCAGTAGGAGTTGGCTGATCTTTTTTCCTTACGTCGGATGATCTAAATGATGATGGGAGTTTATTTAGTTCGGCTACCACATTTGTCATGCGGTTATAGAGTTTTTTTAGTTCTATGAAATCGATAATTTTGCGCAGAGAGATATACTGCTGTTCCGCGGCAATGCACGGGGACTCATCTAGTAATATTTAGGAACGGAGGGAGTACTATGTAGAGAGTTAGGTGTCGCAAGGTGATAGTGTGAGGTGGGCCATGTAATCACTGAGCCTGCATGTTTTCACTGCTCTTCCACGCCTCCGCCGTAAGAATGGAGAAAATTGTAATCTAGTAGTAGTACCTCCTTTCGCCGAAAGCGTGGGACATCCAGCAGTCCTACCACCTCAGTAATAAAGACCAATGAGCCGTCAAATCACATAGACCCAGCAGTAAGTTGGACGGATGAAGCAACCATCACTCTTGCACCAGTGAGAGGTCGCGTCTGCTCTGCCCGGGCATGAATGCGGCACCGATTCTTTGGAGCGACGCTGACCGTTTCGGGCGAGAAGCGCGCACGAATGATTGAGGGGCTTTGGGTGGGCCAGGCTGGTCAGGAGCGGGCGTGGCAGCTGTCCGCATGTCCCTACCGGACACGCCCAGAAACGAGAGGATGCACTGACTCTCGCGGCTAAAATCGTACAGTACACAACATCTCTTTGTAGGAGTAGGTCGATCTGTCGCTCTCTCTAACACACACATGCTGTTAAACACACACATACACACACACCCGCACACGCACGCACCTTGGTCCCGTTGCACCTTCTAACATGACTTATTACACCTAGACGGAGGGAGTAGTAAGTATACGAGATATGGTGGCACACTGACTTAAGTCGAATACAAGTGCCCAAAATTTGTGTGCATGTTATAATAAGGATTCACTTAAAATAGTACGTGAGCGAACAGAGGGATCAATTGGACAGTGTTACCGAGCAGTAGCGAGATGTGTGAGGTAAGAAACACCGCTGGCGCTTTTAATTTTTCTTATTAATTTGTTTGTTTCACCCTCTGACTGGTGGGACCCGACGTACTACGTGGAGAGAGGCAAGGTGACTAAGGCTGCATTATTTCTGCACCACTATGGATAGGCTTACCACCAAAGCCACATGACACGATTATGATTGAAATCCCAATGACTCCCACACACACACACACACAAAAACACGGCATGCTTGTCACACGAATGCATGAATGTATAAAAGGTTATTTCCCTCTCGTTGAACATAATGGGATGGTTGTGTAGCTGGTTAGCCTGTTAGCTCATCAAACTTGAGGTCTCGGGTTCGATAACTACACCTGAGCATAATTTGTGCCAGGAGGATTCTTTGACTGGTCAAAATGTTTTCTAGGGTTTGCACACTTCAAACTCTCTCTCCAGTATATATATACATGCTGGAGCCTCAGCGCTTGTAGTTGCTCTCTTCACACTCTCTCGCCCTCTCCCGCTGGAGCCTCAGCGCTTATAGTTGCTCTCTTCACACTCTCTCGCCCTCTCCAGATCTAAACAAGACTTTGTTGGCCTCTCTCTCCCCTCACTGCTGCTCAAAGAGCCGGCAGGATCCGTCCGCCGGGAAGGGAAGGAGGCTTAACGCTGTCGCCGTCGGCGAGGGACTACCGGCGCAGCTGTTCACTTTCCACCCAGCGGCGGCGCGGGAGGGCCTCCGACCCCTTCTTCTTCGCTGCCGTCCCGTCACCCACCGAACCACACCCCAAGAACCTTAAGGTATAATTTACTTACTCCACATGCATTGCTCTAGCTGCATGCATACCATGAATCTAGGGCGTGGTTCAAAGAGGAAAGTAGTGGGAAAAGTTGTATATAGTATGAATCTAGGACGTGGTTCAAAGAGGAAATGAAGGGGGAAAGTTGTATAGCATGAATCTAGGACGTGGTTCAAAGAGGAAAGGAATGGGGGAAAGTAGTGGGGAAAGTTGTATCGCATAAATCTAGGACGTGGTTCAAAGAGGAAATGAAGGGGAGAAAGTACTAGTTCAAAAAGGAAAGGAAGGGACAAGGCTGTAGAGTTTGAGCAGGATTAGATTTTCTGCGCTCACATAGGGAAAGGTGTCTAAAGATAACAAAACTGGGACCAACACAAATATGCTCCTTGGTTGTTTGTTCTTTGTTGCAACAGACTGTGCATGACCACAGTACATGGTAGATGCACATGGTGCTGGTGCGTCCACTGTCCCGTGCAACTCATTAGCTGTTGTTAATCTAAGGCCCTGTTTGGTTAAAACTCCCTAGTCCCTACCTGCTTGGGTTTAGGGACTAAACATGGACTAGAGGTTATTAAATGACATGCTAAAAGACCATGTTACCCCTAGTAATGAACCAATAGAGACAAGGTGCGATGCGTGGCAGGGGCAACTGTTGGAAAAAGTCCCAAAAAGACTCCCTCGGGGTCTTCTTTCTCTAGTCCGAAATGCCCACTTTTAGTCCCTAAAAGTCCCTCCTGTTTGGTTTAGATGGGACTGACACGGAGATTTTTTAGTCCCTGCACCAAAATGCCCCTGTAAACAAACACCCTCTAATAATTCCGCTGGAAAATTGATGCAATGCCACAGTTAAAAGCAAATTACATGTTTAACGAATTTTGTTGTTAATATAATCTCTATGTTAATATTAATCAATGCCACCGTTTGAGAAATGCTACTGTCTTGCTTTCTTTCCCATTTAGATAAGGTAGAGGCTTCTTTTTGTTGGCTTCTGTGTCATCCACCGTTATTGACCACTAATTGTTTCCTTTGCACCTCTGTGTAAACAGGGTTATCTACTTCGCCTCGTTGCCATTGTGACCTTTTGTTGCACTGCACAAAACACTTCTGTTTTAAGAGTGTTTTGTGCAGTTCAACCAAAATGTCACACCGACAACGTTGCTTGATTGCTTGATCTTAGTGTAACTGCACAAGAGGATATCTTACTTCCTATCTGTTAAGGCGAATTTGGTTTAGATCTTCTTCTTGTGAGTTGTTTGAATTCCGCATCATGAGAGGTCAGTACTAGCCTTCTTTCACATGATTCTGCAGTGTGCTTTCATATGTTGTGCTACTTGTACAATAATGTTGCTTTATTTTAGTGAACTGCACAAGAGACAATACTTCCAATCTGTATGTGCATCGTAATATCCCATTGAGGTAAGATAAGGATATTTCACAACTGCTAGCCTGTATTTTTCCACTTTCATTAGAAAATTAAGTTTAGTACTATAGTTGTGCTCCCTAATTGACATGCCAAATCTTACATTGAAGGCGAAGCTTGTCTGCTATTGAACCAAGTGATGAAGGGGAAGAACAAGCGGAAGAAAAACAAAAATCAACTCCCGGTGCTGTAATGAAGCACTAGAACTGTGATGACACAAGTAATGATATAGTTTTGCATCTTAATTTATTGCTATGGCTGGAACGAGCAGTTGTTTTGCCACTGATTTGATGCCACTCTTAATGTAATATGTAATTATCTCTACTTGTGCAAACATGGATATTCTTTGAAGATACCATATATTTTAGTGGAACTGCACAAGAAGATGTTGGAAACATTAAACTAATCGAGGATTATATAGTAAGCATGGCCACCACCGTAGATAGCAACAGATGGTTCCGGAGAAGTGCTTCATCTGTATGCTCTACACAATAAGCCTCCTTACAAAGGTTGGTACTCGCCCACTGATTTCATCCATATGAATGAGCTTTGTCATCTCTATTGGTGTTGTGCTACTGTTTAGATACTGTCATGAAAAAGTGGTATTGTCCTTGAGAAGTGCTTCATTTGTGCTGTTTTAAATATTTCCTTTCCTTTTTTTTGAGCAAACAGGGATTCTAGCATTTAGTAGTCCTCTTGTCTTTGCACAACAGGATCATCTTCCTCTGAAGAAGAATATGGAGTACGTGAAGTGACTAGTTCTAATTATGCCAGGATGAAGATGCCCTGTCTATCTTCTCATCAGAAGGAGCAGTTGAAGGATGGTTACATTACTCCCCACAAGACCAAACTAACTTCAGCTCAGAAGGACTGACAAATCTCCATTTTTTGCTGTGATGCGCGAGTACAATGTTGTTCTAGGATTCTTTCTGGTGAGTTCCATTTTTCTAAAAGTGTGCTCTACATGGACCGTGTATGTGCCTGTTGAAACTGTCAATTCATAGTATAGTTTGCTCTATACTAATCAGTTTTTTGTATTTGTGCAAACAGGGGTGCTCAGCTTGATTTCAATGGGAACTGCACAAAATGTTCATCAATACATCGAATCATTCATTTCCACCACAAGAAAGGAGGTGCTGATAAGTTCAAGGCGTTGCAACATATAAGGGCGAAATCATACAAGCTAGGCGCGAATTTGGTTGATTTTGGTGGAACTGCACAAAAAGAACAACTGGTTTATTTAGAACGAGGTGCCATGTCAATGTCCGAACTGATGGCAAACCCTGCCCATTCCACAATCGTAGGCATTTGATATTTTGGAATGGGACAACCTTGTCAAATTTTGCTCATTGATTTTAGCAAGACATGCATTTGATATTTTCGAATGGGACGCCCTTTGCTGTCAGCAGCGTCCATTAAATTTTTTCTTTATTCTTTAGTTGTGAAGTAAATATTGCCTCTGACATGTGAGTCGCTGAGATGCATAATCATTGATTGTTTTGAATGTTCTCTATGAATTGCCAGGCCTGTGTGTTTGATTGCAATGTACATAAATGCTAAAAAGCTGCTCAAACTCTTTGTACTCCTTCTGTTCCTTTTTACTTTGCACATTGTGAAAGTGCATACTTTTTTGTATAAGATTGGTCAAAGTAGAGATACTTTGACTGCAGACAAAACTTGTATGCAGACTAGAAAGGACCGGAGGGAATACATGTGAAATTGCTGCAAATGAGGTGATCACCCTGGGAATAATGCTAGTACGTATTGTTTTGCATGTTCATCCAATGGCAGTGATACAAGAATTCAAACTAATCGAAATAAATTCATTCATACACGGTCGGATTTCATATAAACATGTCGGATTTCATTACATTTCATACATTCTTCAACTAAAAAGGGGTGCGCTGCAGGTATAATTAATTAACCGAAGCTACCCACCTGTGTCCCGCTGAGCCGAACAGAAGCTTCAGCGACTTAACTGCAGGTGTAGTTGCGTAACTGACATGTGGCCTATTGGGCCCACTTGTCAGTCAGCCAACTGCACTAGCAGTTAAGTAGAAGCAGCGTTCTTCTCCAGGGCAGCTCTCCGACTCCATGTCGCCGCCAAGAAGCTAACCGGCCGTCAATGGTCAACCCGCCTAGCTTGGCTTCAACCGGAGGGTAGCAGCGGTGGCCTTACTTGGACCCGAGCGGCGGTGACCTACCATGTTCTACTCTTCCTCGTTTTCTGTGTGGTGCTGCCTCGTTGGCAGTGGGGCGGGGCCTCGGCGGAGCTAGCGATGTCCTCTGTCTCGTTGCCGGCGGGCGGCGCCTCAGCGGAGCGGTGGAAATCCTCCCCCACGTTGCCGGCAGGGGGGGGCCTTGTCTGAGTCGGCGATGTCCTCTGCCTCGTTGTTGGTGGGGCGGGGCCTCGGCGGAGCCGGCGGTGTCCTCTGCCTTGTTGTTGGCGCCTCGGGGCCTTGGCGGAGCAGGGCCTCGCCGACGCCAGCGGAGCGGGGACTCGCCGGAGTCGGCATTGTCCTCTGCCTCGTCCTCGGTCTCGCCAAACAGCGCCTCGCCCGCTTCATCGCCCTCTTTGCTAGCCTCTTTGTAGGCGGCCGCAGCCTCCGCCACCCGCATGCGGTACCGCCAGCGCTCGAGGCGGTCCTTGCGAGCGGAGCGGTACGAGTCGAGCAGCGCCTCCTGCTCCGCCCGCTCCGCGGCGATCTGCTCCTCCGCCTGCTGGTGCTCCTGGAGGAGATGGTGGTTGTAGGTGGCGTCGGCCTGCGCCTCCCGGAACTGCTCCTCATGCATCTGCCTCACCTTGTCCTTATATTGGGCACGGGCCTCGCTGATGGTCATGGTGCAATGCACCGGCGAGGATGTCGTGGAGGAGGGGGTTGGCGCCGGATCATCGACTACCATGTTCTCCATTGGGACGTCGTCATCCTCCGGCTGCCTGCCGGCCAGCCGGTCGGCAGCAATGGCTGCCATCTCCTTGTGGTCCGTCGTCCGCCCGCCCCGAAGAGCGCTGGAGCGCGAGGAAGCCATGGTGGGTAGTAGTGGTGTGGACAGGAGAATGGGAACGGATGCGGTTGACTGCGACTATGGCCGGCGCAGCAGTTTATATAGCAATGGTGGGCGGGCGGAGGGACAGACGTGAGGCACCGGAGTAGCTGCCTCGGCAACCGCGTATCATTAATGTGAAGGAAATATGCCCTAGAGGCAATAATAAAGTTATTATTTATTTCCTTATATCATGATAAATGTTTATTATTCATGCTAGAATTGTATTAACCGGAAACATAATACTTGTGTGAATACATAGACAAACAAAGTGTCACTAGTATGCCTCTACTTGACTAGCTCGTTAATCAAAGATGGTTATGTTTCCTAACCATGAACAATGAGTTGTTATTTGATTAACGGGATCACATCATTAAGTGAATGATCTGATTGACATGACCCATTTCATTAGCTTAGCACCCGATCGTTTAGTATGTTGCTATTGCTTTCTTCATGACTTATACATGTTCCAATAACTATGAGATTATGCAACTCCCGTTTACCGGAGGAACACTTTGGGTGCTACCAAACGTCACAACGTAACTGGGTGATTATAAAGGAGCATCACAGGTGTCTCCAAAGGTACATGTTGGGTTGGCGTATTTCGAGATTAGGATTTGTCACTCCGATTGTCGGAGAGGTATCTCTGGGCCCTCTCGGTAATGCACATCACATAAGCCTTGCAAGCATTGCAACTAATGAGTTAGTTGTGAGA
The DNA here is from genome assembly GCF_003073215.2 of Triticum urartu. Classification (NCBI taxonomy): domain Eukaryota; kingdom Viridiplantae; phylum Streptophyta; class Magnoliopsida; order Poales; family Poaceae; genus Triticum; species Triticum urartu. Next base: position 403,175,486 of record NC_053022.1, on the reverse strand, counting down.
TGATGTATTACGGAACGAGTAAAGAGACTTGCCAGTAACGAGATTGAACTAGGTATTGGATACCGATGATCGAATCTCGGGCAAGTAACATACCGATGACAAAAGGAACAACGTATGTTGTTATGCGGTCTGACCGATAAAGATCTTCATAGAATATGTAGGAGCCAATATGGGCATCCAGGTCCCGGTATTGGTTATTGACCAGAGATTTGTCTCACTCATGTCTGCATTGTTCTCGAACCGTAGGGTCCGCACGCTTAAAGTTATGATGACAGTTGTTATGAGTTTTATGCATGTTGATGTACCGAAGTTAGTTCGAAGTCCCGGATGTGATCACGGACATGACAAGGAGTCTCGAAATGGTCGAGACATAAAGATTGATATATTGGATGACTATATTCGGACACCGGAAGTGTTCCGGATGAATTTCGGATAAAACCGGAGCACCGGGGGGTTACCGGAACCCCCCGGGGGGTTAATGGGCCTTATGGGCCTAATGTGGAGAAGAGGAAGGGGCTGCCAGGGCAGGCCGTGCGCCCCCTCTCCCCCTAGTCTGAATTGGACAAGGAGGGAGGGGCGGCGCCCCCCCTTTCCTTCTCTCCCCCCTCTCTCCTACTTGGACAAGGAAAAGGGGGAGGAGTCCTACTCCCGGTAGGAGTAGGACTCCTCCTGCGCCCACCTCCTGGCCGGCCGCACCCCTCCCCTTGGCTCCTTTATATACAGAGGCAAGGGGGCACCCTAGAACACACAAGTTGATCCTCGTGATCGTTCCTTAGCCGTGTGCGGTGCCCCCTGCCACCATATTCCACCTCGGTCATATCGTTGTAGTGCCTAGGCGAAGCCCTGCGTTGGTGGAACATCATCATCATCACCACGCCGTTGTGCTGACGGAACTCATCCCCAGAGCTTTGCTGGATCGGAGCCCGGGGAGCGTCATCGAGCTGTACGTGTGCTAAGAACTCGGAGGTGCCGGAGTAACGGTGCTTGGATCGGTCGGATCGGGAAGAAGACGTACGACTACTTCCTCTACGTTGTGTCAACGCTTCCGTTGCAATCTACAAGGGTACGTAGATCAAACTCTCCCCTCTCGTTGCTATGCATCACCATGATCTTGCGTGTGCGTAGGAATTTTTTTGAAATTACTGCGTTACCCAGCAGTGGTTTCAGAGCCTAGGTTTTATGGTTTGATGTTATATGCACGAGTAGAACACAAGTGAGTTGTGGGCGATATAAGTCATACTGCCTACCAGCATGTCATACTTTGGTTCGGCGGTATTGTTGGACGAGACGACCCGGACCGACATTACGCGTACACTTATGCGAGACCGGTTCTCCCGACATGCTTTGCACATAGGTGGCTTGCGGGCGACAGTCTCTCCAACTTTAGTTGAACCAAGTGTGGCTACGCTCGGTCCTTGCGAAGGTTAAAACGGAGTCAAATTGACAAACTATCGTTGTGGTTTTGATGCGTAGGTGAGATTGGTTCTTACTTAAGCCTGTAGCAGCCACGTAAAACTTGCAACAACAAAGTAGAGGACGTCTAACTTGTTTTTGCAGGGCATGTTGTGATGTGATATGGTCAAAATGTGATGAGATATAAGTTGTTGTATGAGATGATCATGTTTTGTTAAAGTTATCGGCAACTGGCAAAAGCCTTATGGTTGTCTCTTTATTGCATAAGATGCAAGCGCCAAATAATTGCTTTACTTTATCGCTATGCGATAGCAATAGTTGCAAGAGCAATAGTTGGCGAGACAACCATGTGACGACACATTGATATAGATCAAGATGATGGAGATCATGGTGTCATGCCGGTGATGATAGAGATCATGACAGTACTTTGGAGATGGAGATCAAAGGCGCAAGATGATGATGGCCATATCATGTCACATATTTTGATTGCATATGATGTTTATCTTTTATACATCTTATTTTGCTTAGTTTGACGGTAGCATTTTAAGATGATCTCTCACTAATTATCAAGAAGTGTTCTCCCTGAGTATTGCGAAAGTTCTTCGTGCTGAGACACCACGTGATGATCGGGTGTGATAGGCTCTACGTTCAAATACAACGGGTGCAAAACAGTTGCACACGCGGAATACTCAGGTTATACTTGACGAGCCAAGCTTATACAGATATGGCCTCGGAACACGGAGACCGAAAGGTCGAGCGTGAATCATATAGTAGATATGATCAACATAGTGATGTTCACCAATGAAACTACTCCATCTCACGTGATGATCGGACATGGTTTAGTTGATTTGGATCACGTAATCACTTAGAGGATTAGAGGGATGTCTATCTAAGTGGGAAGTTCTTAAGTAATATGATTAACTAAACTTTAATTTATCATGAACTTAGTCCTGGTAGTATTAGCATATCTATGTTATGGATCAATAGCTCACGTTGTTGCTTTCATATGTTTATTTTGATATGTTCCTAGAGAAAATTGTGTTGAAAGATGTTAGTAGCAATGATGCGGATTGGATCCGTGATCTGAGGTTTATCCTCATTGCTGCACAGAAGAATTATGTCCTTGATGCACCGCTAGGTGACGGGCCTATTGCAGGAGGAGATGCAGACGTTATGAACGTTTGGCTAGCTCAATATGATGACTACTTGATAGTTTAGCGCACCATGCTTAATGGCTTAGAATCGGGACTTCAAAGACGTTTTGAACGTCATGGAGCATATGAGATGTTCCAGGAGTTGAAGTTAATATTTCAAGCAAATACCCGAGTTGAGAGATATGAAGTCTCCAACAAGTTCTATAGCTAAAAGATGGAGGAGAATCGCTCAACTAGTGAGCATGTGCTTAGATTGTCTGAGTACTACAATCGCTTGATTCAAGTGGGAGTTAATCTTCCAGATAAGATAGTGATTGACAGAATTCTCTAGTCACCATCACCAAGTTAGTAGAACTTCGTGATGAACTATGATATGCAAGGGATCACGGGAACGATTCCCAAGCTCTTCGTAATGCGAAAATTGACGAAGGTAGAAATAGAGAAAAACATCAAGTGTTGATGGTAGACAAGACCACTAGTTTCAAGAAAAGGGAAGAGGGAAGAAGGGGAACTTCAAGAAGAACAGCAAGCAAGTTGCTGCTCAAGTGAAGAAGCCCAAGTCTGGTCCTAAGCCTGAGACTAAGTGTTTCTACTGCAAAGGGACTGGTCACTGGAAACGGAACTACCCCAAGTGATTGGCAGATAAGAAGGATGGCAAAGTGAACATAAGTATATTTGATATACATGTTATTGATGTGTACTTTACTAGTGTTTATAGCAACCCCTCAGTATTTGATACTAGTTCAGTTGCTAAGATTAGTAACTCCATGCCTCATGAAGAAACTCCATGCTGATGGGCTTTTGGAATCACTTGATTATGAATCAGTTGATGCTTGCGAACCATGCCTCATGGGCATGATGACTAAGACTCTGTTCTTCGGAACAATGGAGCGAGCAACAGATTTGTTGGAAATCATACATACTGATGTATGTGGTCCGATGAATATTGAGGCTCGCGACAAGTATCATTATTTTCTGATCTTCACAGATGATTTGAGCAGATATGAGTATATCTACTTGATGAAACATAAGTCTGAAACATTTGAAAAGTTCAAAGAATTTCAGAGTGAAGTGAAAAATCATCATAAACAAAAAATAAAGTTTCTACGATATGATCGCGAGAAGTAAAATATTTGAGTTACGAGTTTGGCCTTCATTAAAAACAATGTGAAATAGTTTCACTACTCACGCCACCTGGAACACCACAATGTAATGGTGTGTCCGAACGTCATAACCGTACTTTATTAGATATGGTGCGATCTATGATGTCTCTTACCGATCTACCACTATCGTTTTGGGGTTATACATTAGAGACAGCTGCATTCACGTTAAATAGGGCACCATCTAAATCGTTGAGACGACACCGTATGAACTATGGTTTGGCAAGAAACCAAAGTTGTCGTTTCTTAAAGTTTGGGGTTGCGATGCTTATATGAAAAAGTTTCATCCTGATAAGCTCAAACTCAAATCGGAGAAGTGCGTCTTCATAGGATACCCAAAAGAAAATGTTGGGTACACCTTCTATCACAGATCCGAAGGCAAGATATTCGTTGCTTAGAATGGATCCTTTCCAGAGAAGGAGTTTCTCTCGAAAGAAGTGAGTGGGAGGAAAGTAGAACTTGATGAGGTAACTGTACCTGCTCCCTTATTGGAAAGTAGTTCATCACAGAAATCTGTTCCTGTGACTACTACACCAATTAGTGAGGAAGCTAATGATGATGATCATGTAACTTCAGATCAAGTTACTACCGAACCTCGTAGGTAAAACCAGAGTGAGATCCGCACCAGAGTGGTACGGTAATCCAGTTCTGGAGGTCATGTTACTTGACCATGACGAACTGAACTATGAGGAAGCGATGATGAGCCCAGATTCCGCAAAATGGCTTGACCATGAAATCTGAGATGGGATCCATGTATGAGAACAAAGTGTGGACTTTGGTTGACTTGCCCGATGATCGGCAAGCAATGAGAATAAATGGATCTTCAAGAAGAAGACTGACGCTGACGGTAATGATACTGTCTACAAAGCTCGACTTTGTCGCAAAAGGTTTTCGACAAGTTCAAGGGATTGACTACGATGAGACCTTCTCACCCGTAGCGATGCTTAAGTCTGTCCGAATCATGTTAGCAATTGCCGCATTTTATGATTATGAAATTTGGCAGATGGATGTCAAAACTGCATTCCTGAATGGATTTCTGGAAGAAGAGTTGTATATGATGCAACCAGAAGGTTTTGTCGATCCAAAGGGAGCTAACAAAGTGTGCAAGCTCCAGCGATCCATTTATGGACTGGTGCAAGCCTCTCGGAGTTGGAATATACTTTGATAGTGATCAAAGCATTGGTTTTTATACAGATCTTGCGGTGAAGCCTGTATTTACAAGAAAGTGAGTGGGAGCACTACAACATTTCTGATAAGTATATGTGAATGACATATTGTTGATCGAAATAATGTAGAATTATTCTGTGCAAAGCATAAAGGAGTGTTTGAAAGGAGTTTTTCAAAGAAAGACCTCGGTGAAGCTGCTTACATATTGAGCATCAAGATCTATAGAGATAGATCAAGACGCTTGATAAGTTTTTTCAATGAGTACATACCTTGACAAGATTTTGAATTAGTTCAAAATGGAACAGTCAAAGAAAGAGTTCTTGCCTGTGTTACAAGGTGTGAAGTTGAGTAAGACTCAAAGCCCGACCACGGCAGAAGATAGAAAGAGAATGAAAGTCATTCCCTATGCCTTGGCCATAGGTTCTATAAAGTATGTCATGCTGTGTACCAGATCTATTGTATACCCTGCACTGATTTGGCAAGGGAGTACAATAGTGATCTAGGAGTAGATCACTGGACAGCGGTCAGAATTATCCTTAGTGAAATAAGGATATGTTTCTCGATTATGGACGTGACAAAAGGTTCGTCGTAAAGGGTTACGTCGATGCAAGTTTTTGACACTGATCCAGATGATTCTAAGTCTCAATCTGGATACATATTGAAAGTGGGAGCAATTAGCTAGAGTAGCTCCGTGCAGAGCATTGTAGACATAGAATTTTGCAAAATACATACGGATCTGAATTTGGCAGGCCCGTTGACTAAATTTCTCTCACAAGCAAAACATGATCACTCTTTGGGTGTTAATCACATAGCGATGTGAACTAGATTATTGAATCTAGTAAACCCTTTGGGTGTTAGTCACATGGAGATGTGAACCAATCACATAAAGATGTGAACTATTGGTGTTAAATCACATGCGATGTGAACTAGATTATTGACTCTAGTGCAAGTGGGAGACTGAAGGAAATATGCCCTAAGAGGCAATAATAAAGTTATTATTTATTTCCTTATATCATGATAAATGTTTATTATTCATGCTAGAATTGCATTAACCGGAAACATAGTACTTGTGTGAATACATAGACAAACAAAGTGTCACTAGTATGCCTCTACTTGACTAGCTCGTTAATCAAAGATGGTTATGTTTCCTAACCATGAACAATGAGTTGTTATTTGATTAACGGGATCACATCATTAAGTGAATGATCTGATTGACATGACCCATTTCATTAGCTTAGCACCCGATCGTTTAGTATGTTGCTATTGCTTTCTTCATGACTTATACATGTTCCTATAACTATGAGATTATGCAACTCCCGTTTACCGGAGGAACACTTTGGGTGCTACCAAACGTCACAACGTAACTGGGTGATTATAAAGGAGCATTACAGGTGTCTCCAAAGGTATATGTTGGGTTGGCGTATTTCGAGATTAGGATTTTTCACTCCGATTGTCGGAGAGGTATCTCTGGGCCCTCTCGGTAATGCACATCACATAAGCCTTTCACGCATTGCAACTAATGAGTTAGTTGTGAGATGATGTATTACGGAACGAGTAAAGAGACTTGCCGGTAACGAGATTGAACTAGGTATTGGATACCGATGATCGAATCTCGGGCAAGTAACATACCGATGACAAAAGGAACAACGTATGTTGTTATGCGGTCTGACCGATAAAGATCTTCATAGAATATGTAGGAGCCAATATGGGCATCCAGGTCCCGGTATTGGTTATTGACCAGAGATTTGTCTCAGTCATGTCTGCATTGTTCTCGAACCGTAGGATCCGCACGCTTAAAGTTACGATGACAGTTGTTATGAGTTTTATGCATGTTGATGTACCGAAGTTAATTCGGAGTCCCGGATGTGATCACGGACATGACGAGGAGTCTCGAAATGGTCGAGACATAAAGATTGATATATTGGATGACTATATTCGGACACCGGAAGTGTTCCGGATGAATTTCGGATAAAACCAGAGCACCGGGGGGTTACCGGAACCCCCCGGGCGGTTAATGGGCCTTATGGGCCTAATGTGGAGAAGAGGAAGGGGCTGCCAGGGCAGGCCGTGCGCCCCCTCTCCCCCTAGTCCGAATTGTACAAGGAGGGAGGGGCGGCGCCCCCCCTTTCCTTCTCTCCCCCCTCTCTCCTACTTGGACAAGGAAAAGGGGGAGGAGTCCTACTCCCACCGGGAGTAGGACTCCTCCTGCGCCCACCTCCTGGCCGGCCGCACCCCTCCCCTTGGCTCCTTTATATACGGAGGCAAGGGGGCACCCTAGAACACACAAGTTGATCCTCGTGATCGTTCCTTAGCCGTGTGCGGTGCCCCCTGCCACCATATTCCACCTCGGTCATATCGTTGTAGTGCCTAGGCGAAGCCCTGCGTCGGTGGAACATCATCATCGTCACCACGCCGTTGTGCTGACGGAACTCATCCCCGATGCTTTGCTGGATCGGAGCCCAGGGAGCGTCATCGAGCTGTACGTGTGCTAAGAACTCGGAGGTGCCGGAGTAACGGTGCTTGGATCGGTCGGATCGGGAAGAAGACGTATGACTACTTCCTCTACGTTGTGTCAACGCTTCCGTTGCGATCTAAAAGGGTACGTAGATCATACTCTCCCCTCTCGTTGCTATGCATCACCATGATCTTGCGTGTGCGTAGGAAAGGTTTTGAAATTACTGCGTTACCCAACATAATGTGGGCGGCAGATGGACGGACGGACGACACTTGTGTCATTTGAAGGCGGAGCAATCGCCTGCACCGGGAAGTGGGGCGGGCGGCGCTGACTGTTTCGGGCGGAAAGCGCGCGCGTGCGAGGAGATGACTTTACTTGGAGAGGATGACAATGGGGACCCACCAGGTCCATAGCCTCACGTACGCAAGTGCCTTCTTATTTTATATATATATATATAATTTACTTTGCTTCCTCCTGGTTTCCTGACATCACGGTCCCACACCATTGTCAACCTATGTAGTAGTCAATAAACGAGAGAATTGCACAAGAAGCGGCCGACAGCTGGGACCAAGCAGCTGGAGCAGTATTTGTGTTTTTGAAGTGTGAGCACTGCAGAGTTTTTTGATGTTTAGCCCAGATATTAATTTTTCTCCTATGAACAACAACGAAAACATCGCTGCAGGTATTAACTGGGCGAGCTGTGGCCCGTCTAGCCCAGGCCAGATATCCAGCCCAGATATTAATTTTTTTCAAGTTGAAAATGGCTAGCCTAGCTATACTTTTTTAGGAATACCCAAGCAAGGTCAAGTTGTTATTCTCCACCCCGCTGGGCTGCAAATCTTTCCTAGGAGGGATGCATTAGGCTTAACAAGAAAATGGGCTTTAAGAAATAATAAATGGGATGTAATTATAAAAACTGGGTAGTAACTATAAAAAATGCACCAAACACGTGATTACTTTATAAAATATTATTTTTGGATATTGAAAATTTTAATTTCATTAATTGTTGCAAACGCAATGTTTCGTTGGATTTTTATGTAATATAAATTTATTGTATTTAATCTGACTAGAAATTTCGGAATAAAAATATATCGAATCCCATCAAAATGTGGGAAATTTTATTGAATTTTGTTTTGAATGGTTGGTTGAAATGGGCTGTACTTTTAACAAACTGTAAATGGGCTGTAGTAAATTCCATTAGAATTCAAAAATGGGCTACACATTCTTACAAATCACAAATGGGCTATAAGTTCTCTGCCACACACTTCTGGCCTTACTAAGTTGACGCGTCCCCTAAAAAAACAGAGTTGACGCATATGCAAGGCTTTGTCAACTTATAGTCAACACACGGTTCTAGCAGTAGTGGCAGTTGGATGTCCATCCAATGGATGCCGTGCTTCTTCTTCAATCTCGGATATTCTAGCTTCACCCGCCAAAAAAATGATTCCTCCCCCTGACATCTAGGGCGCACCGTTTCGGAAGCTGACCTGTGGGCCTACTAAGTTGACGTACCAAGGGCTTTGTCAACTTAGTCAATATAAACGATTCTTGCTGTAATGACCGTACGATGTCCATCCAATGGCCGTCGTGCTTCTTCAACCAATGGCCTTCTTGCTCCAGCAGCCCAAAGCAGCGCCGGTCGTGCAGCCTGCTCCTGCCTCCCGTGGCCGGCTGTGCTACCACGGAGGCCTCACCGCCCCCTACTACTCCCAGCGCTGGCCAGGCCATCCCTCCACTCACCCACACCCCCTGTTATTCTGCGGCGACGGCAGCGCAGAGGAACCAGTGAACCCTCGTACTCCTCTCCGCGTGTGCATCCACTTCCGCGTCTTCCCCGGCTCCACGTCGTCCCCTTCCTAGGCCTCACCCTTGTCCACCGCCCTGGTGCTCTCGGCGCGGCGTGGTCAACGTGGTCAAGGAACGACATCCATCGGACGTGGACTATACGTGGAGAGGCTGACAGCTGGGTCGACGGCAGCCACAAGGAAGTGCCTCCTTATTACGCGCAAAATAATTATTCCCCCACCTGACAGCGGGGACCCACCGGACGGGCCATCGTATTTCGCAAAAAAATGATTCGCCCCCTGACTGCTGGGACCCACGAGCTACATCTTCACATGCAAGGAAGTGCGTCCGAAAAAAAAGATTCGCCCCCTGACTGCTGGGACCCACCAGCTATATCTTCGCACGCAAGGAAGTGCGTCCGAAAAAAAACCCGATTCGCCCCCGACTGCTGGGACCCACTAGCTACACCTTCGCACGCAAGGAAGTGCGTCCGGGCAAAAAACGATTCGCCCCCTGACTGCTGGGACCCAACAGCTACACCTTCACATGCAAGGAAGTGCGTCCGGGCAAAAAAAAAACAAAACGATTCGCCCCCCTGACTGCTGGGACCCACCAGCTACATCTTCGCATGCAAGCCTGACAGTCGGGACCCACCTGGTCGAAGCGCACGTAGCTTTGTCATTCTGGTCGCGAACGTGTACGTACATACTGGTCGATGTAGAGGCGCGCACGTAGCATGTACACGTACTTACAACAGCGAGGGTGCAAGAAAGAAAATACGACCACGTATGTGTACATACGGGCAGGGTCTCGAACGCCTACTCGCGCATACGTATGGCCAGGGCTCGTGTACATGGCTGGGTCGGAACGGAGAAACAACGTCGTCATGGTGTTCATGGGGAGGCAATGGAATGCGTCGTGTTCATGAGGAGGCAACGGAATGCGTCGTGTTCATGGGGAGGAAACGGGATGCGTCGTGTTCATCGGGAGGCAACAGAACGCGTGGGAGCCAACCGTCTGGGTCGGAATGGAATGCGTGGTCATGTTCATCGGGAGGGCTTGGACGAAACAGGCGATGGGAACGAGGCCTGGCATACCGCAAAACGGAGGAAACGGACCTCCTACGGTCGAAACGGGGGTCCTGTTTATCGGGAGGGGTGTGGCGTACCGCAAAACGGAGGAAACAGACCTCCTATGGTCGAAACGGGGGTCCTGTTGATCGAGAGGGGTGTGGCGTACCGCAAAACGGACGAAACGGACCGCCTACGGTCGAAAACGGGGTCCTGTTCATCGGGAGGGGTGTGGCATACCGTAAAATGGGACTCCACGGGATACTGTTCATCTCCACCGTCGACCTCCTCCAGCCACCACGGGCTACCGTCGACCTCCTCCAGCCTCCACGGGCCCCTGTTCATCCAGCCTCCACCGCGCGGTACTCCACTGACTACTGTTCAACCACCCCTTCAACGTCTGCTGTCCATCCAGCCCTCCACACCACGGGGTCCTGTTCAACCACCCCTCCACGGGCACCCCTCCACCATCTACTGTTCATCCAGCCCTCCACACCATGGGGTCCTGTTCATCCAGAGGCAACACCACCTCTCACTGTTCATCCAAAACCCCTCGCAACACTCACTGTTCATCCTAGAGGCAACATCGATCGACTTCAGTTAGCAGCAGTAGCGAAGGAATCGCTCGATTAGGTTCAGTTAACAGCCATCGATCGATCGCTCGGGTTCAGTAATGCGTAGCCTGCAGTGCAATCGCTCAGGTTCAGTTAGAGCCCAACGCCTCGCTCGGGTTTAGTTAGAGCCAACGCCTCGCACACACGCGCGTATGTGTACGAGAGGAATGCGCATCGCTCGGCCCCCGACCTCCCACCATAACCGGGAACTCCCCGAAATTTTCCTCGCCCTCGCTTCTACCATGGTTTTTTCCGTCATGGACGGCCCAAAGAATGTCATGTAGCTGCGTCTCCGGCCCGCCCAGGACGAAAAGCCCATTTTCTGTCATGATTTTTTGTCATAGAAGTAGGAGCCCGCCACATCTATGATGATACCGGGTTTTGTCACAATTATCGTCATAGAAGTGTCGTATGTATGACATAATTTTTTTCCATTCAGCCCAAAATGTCACGGATGTGTCTTTTTTTTGTAGTGCCCACTGAGTTTCTTTTATCGAGCTTTCATATACTTACAGCTCTAGTGCATCCGTTGCATGGCAATCCCTACTCAATCACATTGATATCTATTGATGGGCATCTCCATAGCCCGTTGATACGCCTAGTTGATGTGAGACTATCTTCTCCCTTTTTGTCTTCTCCACAACCACCATTTTATTCCACTTATAGTGCTATATCCATGGCTCACGATCATGTATTGCATGAAGATTGAAAAAGTTTGAGAACACCAAAAGTATGAAACAATTGCTTGGCTTGTCATCGGGGTTGTGCATGATTTAAATATTTTGTGTGGTGAAGATGGAGCATAGCCAGACTATATGATTTTGTAGGGATAACTTTCTTTGGCCATGCTATTTTGAGAAGACATGATTTCTTTGTTAGTATGCTTGAAGTATTATTATTTTTATGTCAATATTAAACTTTTATCTTGAATCTTTCGGATCTGAATATTGATACCACAATTAAGAAGAATTACATTAAAATTATGCCAAGTAGCACTCTGCATCAAAAATTCTGTTTTTATCATTTACCTACTCGAGGACGAGCAGGAATTAAGCTTGGGGATGCTTGATACGTCTCCAACGTATCTATAATTTTTGATTGCTCCATGCTATATTATCTACTATTTTGGACATTATTGGGCTTTATTATCCACTTTTATATTATTTTTGGGACTAACCTACTAACCGGAGGCCCAGCCCAGAATTGCTGTTTTTTTTGCCTATTTTAGGGTTTCAAAGAAAAGGAATATCAAACGGAGTCCAAACGGAATGAAACCTTCGGGAACATGATTTTCTCAACGAACAAGAGCCAGGAAACTTGGACCCTATGTGAATAAACAACAGAGGAGGGCACGAGGTAGGGGGGCGCGCCTACCCCCCCAAGCGCGCCCTCCACCCTCGTGGGCCCTTGTTGCTCCACCGACGTACTCCTTCCTCCTATATATACCTACGTACCCCCAAATGATCAGATACGGAGCCAAAACCCCAATTCCACCACCGCAACTTTCTATATCCACGAGATCCCATCTTGGGGTCTGTTCTGGAGCTCCGCCGGAGGGGGCATCGATCATGGAGGGCTTCTACATCATCACCATAGCCCCTCCGATGAAGTGTGATTAGTTCACCTCAGACCTACGGGTCCATATTTATTAGCTAGATGGCTTTTTCTCTCTTTTTGGATCTCAATACAATGTTCTCCCCCTCTCTTGTGGAGATCTATTCGATGTAATCTTCTTTTTGTGGTGTGTTTGTTGAGATCGATGAATTATGGGTTTATGATCAAGTCTATCTATGAATAATATTTGAATCTTCTCTGAATTCTTTTATGTATGATTGGTTATATTTGCAAGTCTCTTCGAATTATCAGTTTGGTTTGGCCTACTAGATTGATCTTTCTTGCAATGGGAGAAGTGCTTAGCTTTGGGTTCAATCTTGCGGTGTCCTTTCCCAGTGACAATAGGGGCAACAAGGCACGTATTGTATTGTTGCCATCGAGGATAACAAGATGGGGTTTTCATCATATTGCATGAGTTTATCCCTCTACATCATGTCATCTTGCTTAAGGCGTTACTCTGTTTTCATTAACTTAATACTCTAGATGCATGCTGGATAGCAGTCGATGAGTGGAGTAATAGTAGTAGATGCAGGCAGGAGTCGGTCTAATTGTCTCGGATGTGATGCCTATATACATGATCATACCTAGATATTCTCATAACTATGCTCAATTCTGTCAATTGCTCAACATTAATTCGTTCACCCACCGCAGAATACTTATGCTCTTGAGAGAAGCCACTAGTGAAACCTATGGCCCCCGGGTCTATCTTCATCATATTAATCTTCCAATACTTAGTAATTTCCTTTGATTTTTTACTTTGCTTTTATTTTACTTTGCATCTTTATCATAAAAGTACCAAAAATATTACCTTATCATATCTATCAGATCTCACTCTCGTAAGTGGCCGTGTAGGGATTGACAACCCCTTATCGCGTTGGTTGTGAGGATTTATTTGTTTTGTGCAGGTACGGGGGATTCGCACGTAGCCTCCTACTGGATTGATACCTTGGTTCTCAAAAACTGAGGGAAATACTTACGCTACTTTGCTGCATCATCCCTTCCTCTTCGGGGAAAACCAACGCAGCGCTCAAGAGGTAGCAGTCTACAATGCTCTCCACGGAGCTACTCTAGCTAAATGCTCCCACTTTCAATATATATCCAGATCGAGACTTAGAGTCATCCAGATTGGTGTCAAAGCTTGCATCGACGTAACTCTTTACGCCGAACTCTTTATCACCTCCATAACCGAGAAATTTTTCCTTAGTCCTCTAAGGATAATTTTGACCGCTGTCTAGTCATCTACTCCTAGATCACTATTATACTCCCTTGCCAAACTCATGGCAAGGTATAAAATAGGTCTGTTACACAGCATGGCATACTTTATAGAGCCTATGGCTGAGGCATAGGGAATGACTTTCATTCTCTCTCTATCTTCTGCAGTGGTCAGGCTTTGAGTCTTACTCAACTTCACACCTTGCAACACAGGCAAGAACCCTTTCTTTGACTGATCCATTTTGAACTTCTTCAAAATCTAGTCAAGGTATGTGCTTTGTGAAAGTCCTATTAAGCGTCTTGATCTATCCTTATAGATCTTGATGCCCAATATATAAGTAGCTTCACCGAGGTCTTTCATTGAAATTCTTATTCAAGTGTCCTTTTATGCTATCCAGAAATTCTATATCATTTCCAATCAACAATACGTCATCCACATATAATATCAAAAATGCTACAGAGCTCCCACTCACTTTTTTTGTAAATACATGCTTCACCATAAGTCTATATAAAACCATATGCTTTGATCACCTTATCAAAGCGTATATTCCAACTCCGGTATGCTTGCACCAGTCCATAGATGGATCGCTAGAGTTTGCACACTTTGTTAGCACCTCTAGGATCGACAAAACCTTCTGGTTGCATCATATACAACTCTTCTTTAAGAAATCCATTAAGGAATGCAGTTTTGACATCCATTTGCCAGATTTCATAAAATGTGGCAATTTCTAACATGATTCGGATAGACTGAAGCATCGCTACGAGTGAGAAAATCTCATCATAGTCAACACCTTGAACTTGTCAAAAACCTTTTGCGACAAGTCGAGCTTTGTAGACAGTAACACTACCATCAGCGTCCGTCTTCCTCTTGAAGATCCATCTATTCTCAATGGTTTGCCGATCATCGGGCAAGTCCATCAAAGTCCACACTTTGTTCTCATACATGGATCCTATCTCAGATTTCATGGCCTCAAGCCATTTTTCGAAATCTGGGCTCATCATCACTTCCTCATAGTTCGTAGGATCGTCATGGTCTAGTAACATGACTTCCAGAACAACATTACCGTACCACACTTGTGCATAACGTACTCTAGTTGACCTACGAGGTTCGGTAGTAACTTGATCTGAAGTTTCATGATCATTATCATTAGCTTCCTCTCAAGTTGGTGTAGGCATCACTGGAACTGATTTTTGTGATGAGCTACTTCCCAATTCGAGAGAAGGTACAATTACCTCATCAAGTTCTACTTTCCTCCCACTCACTTCTTTCGAGAGAAACTCCTTCTCAAGAAAGGATCCATTCTTAGCAACAAAGATCTTTCCTTTGGATCTATGATAGAAGGTGTACCCAACAGTTTCTTTTGGGTATCCTATGAAGACGCACTTCTCCGATTCGGGTTCGAGCTTATCAGGCTGAAGCTTTTTCAGATAAGCATTGCAACCCCAAATTTTAAGAAATGACAGCTTAGGTTTCTTGCCAAACCACAGTTTATATGGTGTCATCTCAACGGATTTAGATGGTGCCCTATTTAACATGAATGCAGCCGTCTCTAATGCATCACCCCAAAACGATAGTGGTAAACCGGTAAGAGACATCATAGATCGCACCATATCTAATAAAGTATGATTACGATGTTCGGACACACCATTACGCTGTGGTGTTCCAGGTGGCGTGAGTTGTGAAACTATTCCATATTGTTTTAAATGAAGGCCAAACTTGTAACTCAAATATTAGCCTCCGCGATCAGATCATAGAAACTTTATTTTCTTGTTATGATGATTCTACACTTCACTCTGAAATTCTTTGAACTTCTCAAATGTTTCAGAGTTGTGTTTCATTAAGTAGATATACCCATATCTGCTCAAATCATCTGTGAACGTCAGAAAATAACGATACCCGCTGCGAGCCTCAACACTCATCGGACCGCATACAACGGTATGTATTATTTCTAATAAGTCAGTGGCTCGCTCCATTGTTACGGATAATGGAGTCTTAGTCATCTTGCCCATGAGGCATGGTTCGCAAGCATCAAGTGATTCATAATAAAGTGATTCCAAAAGTCCATCCGCATGGAGTTTCTTCATGCGCTTTACACCAATATGACCTAAACGGTAGTGCCACAAATATGTTTCATTATAATTATCAACTTTGCATCTTTTGACATCAATATTAGGAATATGTGCATCACTACGATCAAGATTCAATAAACCATATACACTAGGTGTATGGCCATAGAAGGTTTTATTCATGTAAACAGAACAACAATTATTCTCTCACTTAAATGAATAACCGTATTTGCAATAAACATGATCCAATCATATTCATGCTCAACGCAAACACCAAATAACATTTATTTAGGTTCAAAACTAATCCCGAAGTTAGAGGGAGTGTGCGATGGTGATCTTATCAACCTTGGAATCACTTCCAACACACATCGTCACCTCGCCCTTAACTAGTCTTTGTTCATTTTGCAACTCCTGTTTTGAGTTACTAATCTTAGCAACTGAAACAATATCAAATACCCTGGGGTTACTATGAACACTAGTAAAGTACACATCAATAGCATGTATATCAAATATACACTAGTAGAAAAAGGGCCATTTGTCCCGGTTCGTAAGGGCCTTCTGTCCCGGTTTTGGAACCGGGACTAAAATGTCGTTACTAATGCCTTTGGCCTTTAGTCCTGGTTCTTACATGAACTGGGACAGATGGGCCTCCACGTGGCCGCTGCGGCCAGCCCAGGTAGGGGGGACTTTGGTCCCGGTTGGTGACACCAACCGGGACCAAAAGGCGAGCTGAGATTTTTTTGAAAGGGGCTGGATTAGGGGTTTTGGGGGTTAATTTAGGTTGTTATTAGCTAGCTAATAGAGAGAAGTGTCCTCTCTTATATCTCTGTGCTTGGTTTACCAACACTACTGCTATGCCTAAACATGGCTTAGATTGAAGTGAAGGCAACATGTGGTGCATGTCGAAAGTAATACTAATCCTAACTTGATCAAGTTTGGATTGTACTACTTTCGACATGCACCACATGCATGTTGCCTTCACTTCAATCCAATCCATGTTCATTTCACCCGCTGATATATAATAACTCTTCATGCTCGCATCATGCATCATCATATATAATAACAAGTCTACTAATCATCATCATACAACTTCTACTTGTTATTAATAACAAGTCATATGATCATCATCCTCATAGTCATCGAACCAACCCTACTTAATTGTTCTTAGCACATGATCATCAGTATTAGGTAGGACCTAAATACCCTCTTTAAGGTAAAATAGCATAAAACAATATAGACCCTGACTCTCCATTATGGAGAATGGAGATCATCCTGTCTCCAATTCTTGCGCTTCGCTTCCTTTTGCTTCCAAGAACCTCCTTACGACTGTCCATACATTTTTCCCATCCTTTGATTTGCATGTCTCCATTTCTTTTAGAAATCCGGTATGGACAGTTGAGATTCGTAGGATGACCTGGCTGTATCTTCAAAACATTAAGGCTACCTTTCTGATACATCAAATGAGGCACACAATTCTATGGGATTATCTGTTGAAAAACATAGTAATAACTTCATAGTTAGCAATGATGTACTAGTTTTAGAAGTATGCAAAAGATGCACGGATGTCGTAATAGTAAAAAATCTTACCAGGGTATCTCCATGGTAGTTACCATAGTTCAACATGTGCACTAGTGGCACGTATTGACCATAATGTTGAGGAGTTTGATTGTAGATATTGTAATTCTCAATATCAGTACAAAATCTGACCAGATGATTTTTCTCCTTATAAGTTTATTCGCAGCTATCGGTGTAGTGGGTTTTATCTACCATCTCCCGCACATTCTTTGAAGAATGAAAATAAGCTGTCAATGGAAATAAGCTGTCAACTATTTTGAAATAAACAATATAAATTAGCTAATAACCATGTTTGAGAAACTCATATAGCGGTAGAATTGGAGGCGTATCAACAAGGACCCAAATGTCCATATTGTCTTGCTCGATTTCAGGATCACCAAGATCCATGGTAACAAGCATACCCTCATCAAAACCATACATCTTGCAAAGTTCTTCCCCTTTTTGCAACCAAAACGGGTTACGCTCTCAGAATTGTACAACTTTACTTCAAAATCCACACCATGATGGGTCCTTAGGTGAATTTTCTTTGTTTCGAAACTTTCATGGTCTTCAAAACCTATCCTCTCCAAGACATAGCGTCTTGCATGACATGGGATAAGCTAGTCGAATTGTAAAAGATGAAAAGTACACGTTGAAATATTTGAAGTCGTGCTTAATTACGAAAAAAATAACACTTGTCGTCATTGCGTACCGTTTCAACATCGAAGGTCTCCTCCAGCTTAATGCTGAAGTGCCGATCTTCGTCCAGGTGAGGCCTGTCGCACAGACCTCGGTCGTCATGGCACCAGCCACACTCCCCCAGGAGACTTTCATCGTCCGAGTACGACATTTACTATGTTCATAATTCAAATATTAAACGTCTACAGTTAAATATATGTACTAAAAAACCTAAGTTAGATTATTATTATTCATCACGGGTTGACAAACGGTCTGTCTAGTGTTTTCTTGAAAACTCTCAACACGGGAATAAAGGAGAAGCTACCCCCATATATGGTGGAGACTCGACAGACTTAAAGTCAACCCGAGGACTCATATTATAGGACTCATATTGACATGGAGATTTGGCTGGTCTCACCTCGAGGTCGGAGGGGGGTCGGTGACGGGGGCGATGACGCGGATGATGGAGGGGGGGCTCCTAGATTTCCGCGAAAACAAAAACCCTATAAGCTATCAACTAATCAAATGCATACGCCTTGCATAGTGCTCTCCAATTTTAGCATTCAAAGTAGGAATACTTTTCCAATTTGAGCATTCAATAAGCAAAACCAAATCGTAAAATAAAGTAGTATTCAAATTAGCATGCATTCAATTATAAGCAAAACTACATCATCTTTTGCGTCCGTACATTGTCGAATATTATCACTAATACTCCTCGAATACCATCATACATATAGCATCGCTAATACAGCAAGAACCGTAGCGCCCGATGGTGTAACATCCCAAATTTTCAATTTGGAATGTTATACATTAGATCATCATTGCATATCATGTTTTATTGCTTTCTGTTCCGTAATCCTCGAAATCCTAAGCAACTCAAGGACCCTCGAAGAGAGTTGGAGATTTCCCAGTTTTCATATTTGATTCTTTTATCAAATTTTGAAACGAGGATTTTGGTTTTAATTATTTTTCTCTCCGAAAATATTTCATATTAAAATAAAAGAGAGGAGATAATATGACTTCTCCAAAATAAATGAAATATTGGAGGAAAAATATTAGAATCAAATATTTGTTCCATTTGGATTTTATTGCAATTTTGTTTGCATTAGAAAAATTGCACGTTTTGAAAATTGCATTTTAGGGCCAAGAAAATGTTCATCTCGTTCTAAATATTTTATTTAGACGGTGAAAATTTATTTTGGCATTTTTAGTTTTTTATTTATTTTCTAGGATTTTATTTCGGTCGGCGAATATTTTTTTAAAGTTCCCGCACCCGACTGGGCCTAAGGCCCAGCAGAGCCAGGCCGCCGCCGCCGCCGCCTTCCTCGCCCCGCCCCTTTATATACGCGCCGCCCGAGCCCCCAACCCCACAGCCACTGCCGCCCCGCGCCAAGCCCAGCCACCCGCGCCGCACCTAGCCGCCGCCGCCGCAGCCGAGCGCCGCCACCGCCTTGCCGCCGCCGAACGCCGCCGCTGCCCCGCGAGCCGCCGCTCCGCCGCCGCACGTCGCCTCGTCGGACCTCTCGCCGGAGGTAGTCGCCGGACTCCGCTGCTGGTTTTTTTATAAAACCGTCCGGTTTTTTTAGAAACCCTAGATCTGTTTTTTTCGGATTCGCCATCTTTTCTCGGTTCTTCTAGTTAGCGGACGTTCGTTCGAACGTTCGTTTTAACGAATGGTTCTTCGTCCGTTAGATACAACTAACAAACGCTCGTTCGTTAGTCTGTTCGTCAGTTTTCTTTTATCGGATTTATTCCGCGATTTTCTTTGATCGAGATTTCTGATCCGATCTTAGTTTCAGTTTATCTTTTCGCTCGTTAGTCGGAATCAGGCGATTCAAGCGCCTAGAGTTTCATCTCGAAACCCTCTTTCCGTTTAACCAACTCAAACAAGTTTTCTCTACTGTAAAATTTTACCTAGTTTCAGATTAGTAAACGAAGCTTCTTTCTTTCGCCGTTTGAGTTTCGTTGCTCCGTTTGATTTGATTCCTTTTTGTGAACCAGAGTTCTTAATTTGAACTTTCTGGTCAACCTCTTTTATTTGATTTTTGCTTGTGCATCGTTGCTTGTTACTTATGTATGCTATTGTTTGCTTGCGATAGAACACCCGAAGTGCGAAGCGTGCTACTACGAGTCCCTAGGTTTCGCAGATCGTCAGCAAGGCAAGTAACACTTTGATCATACCCCTTTATCACCCAGTTTTTATGCATTAGTTCCAATCCTCAAACATTGCATGATTAGGATGTCATTAACTTGTGGGTTGGGAAGTAGTTGATGAGGTAGAACCTATTGCCCTGTTACATTCAAACCCTTGGGAGTTACTCTACGTGTTGCTTATATTACTATGCTATGCTATGCTCGTAGACGTGGTTTGGGTTTGAGTGAAATACATGACAGATGTGAGCGTGTTAATTAATGGTTCAACTTAAGGTGGCAACTTAATCAAAGAACTGGGTGGATTGAGGCACCTGGAGTACCCAGTGTTGCCTGTTTTTTTGGTAATCCCGGAGTACCCGTGTGATCTTCCTATGGACCGCCACCCAGGCTCAAAGGGAACTCAGATGATTCATGCTAGAAACTTCCGTGTGCAGCCACAAGCTATTATGGGCTCTAGCATAGTTGAGTAAGTTACGTGAAGCCCTTGAAGAGGCAGATCAGCAGGTAGTGGGATGTAGGTTTGGTATGGTCTATCCGAAGTAGAGAGTTAATGTTTCTAAAAGACTCTGTCTCGGTCATCCGTTTCACAAACACCCTGTAGTGCGAGAAATCCAACGGAGGAGATCGAGTCTTGTGGGGAAAAGTGCGCAAACCTCTGCAGAGTGTACAATCTAATCATGGTTAGCCGTGTCCCCGGTTATGGACAATTCTTGAGTATCTAGTACTTGGGTTATCACATGTATCTCATCATGTTTAATTAATATTGTTGGGCTATTAATCACTTTAATTGGGATTGAGTTGGAGGAACCTTCTCAATGATGTTTCAACTACCATGATAGTAAAATTAAAATCTATTCCTTTGTTCTAGGGAAAAATTGGCTTTTCGCAAAAACTATAAACCATAGAGCTTTCCACCAGCCATATATGCATATAGTGATAGCATTATTTTGTTCTTGCTCTATTGTGTTACTTTGCCAGCATATTCCATGTGCTGACCCGTTTTCGGGCTGCAACGTATTATGTTGCAGACTTTTCAGACGAGGAGTAAGGTTCGTTAGGTCGTTGCCGTGCAGCTCAGCTATGCCGTTGGAGTTGATGGACTCACCTTATCTTCCAAGCCTTCAGTTGTTATCGTATTAGATGGCCTTAAGCCATATTATTGTAATAAGTTCTCTCTTGAGACATTCGATGTAATAAGTGTGTGATTGCCACTCTGTTATAAATCCTTCGAGTACTGTGTGTGTCAGCATTACCGATCCAGGGATGACACTGAAGCATAGAGACTTGACCATCTGAGGTCGGGTCGTTACAGACGGGTATCGGCGCGGGCGGTGGACACCCAAAGAGAAGGAACCATCACAAGATCATAGCTCCAGTGAGATCTCTGAAGAACCTACCAGGTATTGTCGAACCTGCCCTCCAACGCAACCATGTAGCGACGGACGTGCTCGTCCTCCTCACTGACACGGTGACGTACCACCTCCGCGGTGTCCGGAAGCCTCGGCACCATCACTGGCCCACACGACCGCCACCAAACAAGGATCGGGTCAACGACGACTGGCTCCTCACCAGCCTAGCACCTCCCAAAACCAGCCCGACGGAGCCCAGTCCCGGACATGGCCCCTCTGATCAAGCCGGCCTCCTCCGCCGAGTCGACGACGAGGATGCAGGATAGGCATCATCGACGTCGATGCGGGAATAATTGCTTGAACTAAAAAAATAAACTAGTTCTATTAATTTTCTTGCTAAAAATAAACTACTTCTATAGTAAACTAAACTAGTTTTATTAAATCAATTAGTTCAACTACTAAGCACTTACTATAAATATAATAAAGTAGTACTTACTAAAAATAAATTAGTTTAACTAGTTCTGTTACTTTTCTAACTAATTATATTAAATACTTTCTAAGTAGTACTTACTAAAAGTTATTGGGGAGGGGGGGTATATCGACAACGACATACCCGATAAAAAAATAAGAAGAGGAAGAAGAAGAAAAAAAGAGGAGAAGAAGAAAGGAATAGAGGAGGAGATCGAAGAAAAAAAGAAAAAAAAGAGGAGAAGAAGAAGGAATAGAGGAGAAGAAGAAGAAATAGAATAATGAAGTTCTCCTCTTCTTCCTCTCCTCCTCCTCTTCTTCTTCTTCTTCTTCTTCTAAATATGAACATATACATAAATGACTTTGATCATACACAATTTCCTATACATACACAATATGAACATATACATAAATTGACAAAGAAAATTCTATGAACAAAAAAAATCATAAAAATTCTATTAACAAAATTACAATAGAAAAAATCATAAAAATTCTATGAACAAAATAAAAATTCTATGAACAAAATAACAACAGAAAAAAATCATAAAAATTTTACGAAAAAAAAATCTAAACTACACATCTAAATTAATACAACTAAATTAACTACACATCTAAACTACACATCCGAATTTAATACAACTAAATTACAAGATCTAAACTACACATAATAGGGGGCGCGGCGGCAGCAGCGGCGGCCATTACAGGGAGGAGGAGGGGATCGGGGCGGCGCTCACAGGGTGTGCAGCGACGACGACGAGGAGGCAGGTCCGGCGGTGTCAGGGCAGGGGTGGCGACGGCGTTGAGGCGGGGCGGGACGGCGTCGGGGCGGCGCGTCGGAGGCAGGGGTGACGACGGCAATGACGAGAGGCATACGGGCAGCCTGGCGGTATCGCGGCGGGAGAATGAGGAACTGAACGAAAAATTCACAAGTCTTGGTTATATAGACGAGGCATTAGTCCCGGTTCATGGCACCAACCGG
The DNA here is from genome assembly GCF_003073215.2 of Triticum urartu. NCBI lineage: Eukaryota > Viridiplantae > Streptophyta > Magnoliopsida > Poales > Poaceae > Triticum > Triticum urartu. Next base: position 403,152,593 of record NC_053022.1, on the reverse strand, counting down.
GACCAATGCCCCCTTTAGTCCCGGTAGGTGCCACCAGCCGGGAACAAAGGTCTCTTTTCAGCAGCCCAAAGGGTGGGAAGCAGAGGCCTTTGGTCCCGGTTGGTGGCACCAACCGGGACTAACGGAGGGCATTGGTCCCGGTTGGTTCTATGAACCGATACCAATGCCACCCTTTAGTCCCTGTTGGTGGCACCAACCGGGACCAAAGGCCTCGTGCTGCCCATGCCCAAATGTTTAGTTCCACCTCGCTAGCTGAGAGGGGCGCAGAGTGGTTTATAAGCCCCACTGCCGCACCCCTCTCGAGCTCCTCTCCATTGCAGGCTTACGAGCCTAATTGTGACTGCTATGCCTGATGGGCATACTGGGCCTTCTGCGGGCCTGAATCCTGGCCCATGGATGGGTTTCTAATCGTATTCAGGCCGTGGTGGCTGAGTAGATGGCATATTTTTTTATTTTTCCCTGTTTTTTGTTTTCTTTTTTGCTTTATTTATTTTGTTTTGTTTCTACTTATAACAAAAAACTTATTTATTTTATTTTATTTTGTTTCCAATCACTTATTTATTTTACTTTATGATAATTCTTTTTGCTATTAAAGTTTCTAACAAAAAAGTTCTTTATGAAAATTCTCTTTGATTTTAATGATTTTGAACAGAAAATACTTTGATAATTTTAGTTGCATCAATTTTATATAATTTTAGTTTCAATAATACTAGAGGTTAGTTATAATGTTTTGAACAGAAAATACTTTGATAATTTTAGTTTCATAAATTTTATTTATGTTATTGAAGTTTATTTTATTTTATTTCTAGTTATATATTTTATTAAAGTTTATATTATTTTGTTTCTAATTACTTAGTTATTTTATTTTATGATAATCATTTTTGCTATTAAAGTTTGTAACAAAAAAGTTCTTTATGAAAATATTGTGAACTCCTGACTTTTTGTGTGTTCAAAATGCACCATTCAAAGCCACATCATCAATTTTCAACCCTTTCTGACTTCATTTGTTATTTTTCATGCATTTACTGATTATTTTGAGCTATCAGACCCTGAAATTGAAAAGCATTTCAAATGAACTCTGAAAAGGTTGAAAGTTGGCATTGTGTCATCATTTCATCCACATAGCATGTCCTCCCGTGCCTCAGCTGTATCTTTTGTCTTCCCATACACGCCCAAGAAGCCTAGAAGGTTCATGCAAAGGTTCTTCGTCGCGTGCATCACATCAATCAAAGAGTGGACCTCTAGGTCTTTCCAGTAGGGTAGGCCCCAAAATATAGATTTCTTCTTCCACATGGGTGCGCGTCCCTCAGCGTCATTCAGAACAGCTAGTCCACCGGGACCCTTTCCAAAGATTACGTGTAAATCATTGACCATAGCAAGTACGTGATCACCGGTACGCATGGCGGGCTTCTTCCGGTGATCTGCCTCGCCTTTGAAATGCTTACCTTTCTTTCGACATTGATGGTTGGTCGGAAGAAATCGACGATAGCCCAGGTACACATTCTTCCTGTATTTGTCCAGGTATATACTTTTGGTGTCAGCTAAACAGTGCATGCATGCGTGGTATCCCTTGTTTGTCTGTCCTGAAAGGTTACTGAGAGCGGGCTAATCATTGATGGTTACAAACAGCAACAGGTGCAGGTTAAATTCCTCCTATTTGTGCTCATCCCACGCACGTACACCGTTTCTATTCCACAGCTGTAAAAGTTCTTCAACTAATGGCCTTAGGTACACATCAATGTCGTTGCCGGGTCGCTTAGGGCCTTGGATGAGAATTGGCATCATAATGAACTTCCTCTTCATGCACATCCAAGGAGGAAGGTTATACATACATAGAGTCACGGGCCAGGTGCTGTGATTGCTGCTCCGCTCCCCAAAAGGATTAATGCCATCCACGCTTAAACCAAACCATACGTTCCTTGGGTCACTTTGAAACTCAGCCCACTACTCTCTCTCTCGATTTTTCTCCACTGCGACCCATCAGTGGGTGCTCTCAACTTCCCGTCTTTCTTACGATCCTCACTATGCCATCACATCAACTTGGCATGCTCTTCGTTCCTGAATAGTCGTTTCAACCATGGTATTATAGAAGCATACCACATCACCTTCGCAGGAACCCTCTTCCTGCGGGGCTCGCCGTCAACATCACCAGGGTCATCCCGTCTGATCTTATACCGCAATGCACCGCATACGGGAATGCGTTCAAATCCTCATACGCACCGCGTTAGAGGATGCAGTCATTAGGGCATGCATGTATCTTCTGCACCTCCAATCCTAGAGGGCATACGACCTTCTTTGTTGCATACGTACTGTCAGGCAATTCGTTATCCTTTGGAAGCTTCTTCTTCAATATTTTCAGTAGCTTCTCAAATCCTTTATCAGGCACATCATTCTCTGCCTTCCACTGCAGCAATTCCAGTACGGTACCGAGCTTTGTGTTACCATCTTCGCAATTGGGGAACAACCCTTTTTTGTGATCCTCTAACATGCGATCGAACTTCATCTTCTCCTTTTGACCTTCACATTGCGTCCTTGCCTCGACAATGACCCAGCGGAGATCATCATGATCGGGCACATCGTCTGGTTCCTCTTGATCTTCAGCAGATTCCCCCGTTGTAGCATCATCGGGCACATCGTCTGGCTCCTCTTGATCTTCAACAGCTCCCCCCGTTGCAACATCACCATATTCAGGGGGCACATAGTTGTCATCGTCCTCTTCTTCTTGGTTGTCTTCCATCATAACCCCTATTTCTCCGTGCTTCGTCCAAACATTATAGTGTGGCATGAAACCCTTATAAAGCAGGTGGGTGTGAAGGATTTTCCGGTTAGAGTAAGACTTCGTATTCCCACATATAGGGCATGGACAACACATAAAACCATTCTGCTTGTTTGCCTCAGCCACTTCAAGAAAATTATGCACGCCCTTAATGTACTCAGAGGTGTGTCTGTTACCATACATCCATTGCCGGTTCATCTGCGTGCATTATATATAATTATGTGTGTCAAAAGTAAGAAAATCAGACAAGTATCTATCTAAAGTAAGAAAATCAGACAAGTATCTATCTAAAGTAAAAAATCTGAAAGAAGATAAGAACAAGAGGCTCACCACAGTGGTGCCGGCTACGAGATCGGCGCGGGCGATTGACGACGGTGAAAATGGCGATGGGGCGTGACGGACCGCTAAATCTAGACAAATCTCGGAAAAAATGGAGCTCCGAGGTCGAGCTTCGAGAGGAGAAACCTTAATTAGTGTGGCTCGGGCATTTCATCGAACACCTCATGTGCATAGGAAGCTAGAGCACCCAAATGCCCTCCCCTCGCCGCCCAGAAAAAACGGAGCCCTTTGGAGTGCTCTGCTGCGGCGATGGGGTATATATAGGCAGCTTATTTGTCCCGGTTCATGACAGGAACCGGGACTAAAGCCCCCCTTCTATACCGGTTCTAGGCACAAACCGGTACCAATGGCTGTGGGCCAGGAGGGTGGCCCATTGGTCCCAGTTCGTGCCTAGAACCGGAACAAATGGATCCAGACGAACCGGGACCAATGCCCACGAGGCCCCGGCCGGCCCCCTGGGCTCATGAACTGGGACTAATGCCCCCCATGGGTCCCGGTTCGTGAAGAACCGGGACTAATGGGCTGTCCAGGCCCAAACCAAAGCCCTGTTTTCTACTAGTGATACCTTTGTTCACTTTGCCATCCTTCTTATCCGCCAATTATTTGGGGTAAGTCCGCTTCTAGTGACCATTCCCTTTGTAGTAGAAGCACTCAGTTTCAGGCTTAGGTCTGGCTTTGGGTTTCTTCACGAGAGTGGCAACTTGCTTGTCATTTTTATTGAATTCCCCTTTCTTTTCCTTTGCCCTTTTTCTTGAAACTAGTGGTCCTGTCAACCATCAACACTTGATGCTTCTTCTTGATTTCTACCTTCACTGACTTCAGTATCGCGAAGAGCTCGGGAATCGTTTTCGTCATCCCTTGCATATTATAGTTCATCACGAAGTTCTAGTAGCTTGGTGATAGTGACTAGAGAACTCTGTCAATCACTATCTTATCTGGAAGATTAACTCCCACTTGATTCAAGCGATTGTACTACCCAGACATTCTGAGTACATGCTCACTGGCTGAGCCATTCTCCTCCATCTTGTAGGCAAAGTACTTGTTAGAGGTCTCAAACCTCTTGACATGGGCATGAGTCTGAAATACCAATTTCAACTCTTGAAACATCTCATATGATCCGTGGCGTTTAAAACATTTTTGAAGTTCCGATTCTAAGCCGTGAATCATGGTGCACTAAACTATCAAGAGTCATCATACCGATCTTGTCAAACGTTCATAACGTCTACATTTGCTCCTGCAATAGGTCTGTCACCTAGCAGTGCATCAAGGACATAATTCTTCTATGCAGCAACGAGGATAATCCTCAGATCACGGACCCAGTCCGCATCATTGCTACTATCATCTTTCAACTTAGTTTTCTCTAGGAACATATCAAAATAAAACAAGGGAGCTTTACGCGAGCTATTGATCTATAACATAGATATGCAAATACTATCAGGACTAAGTTGATGATAAATATTACTTAAGAACTCCCACTTAGATAAACATCCCTCGTGTAATCTAAATGATCACGTGATTGATGTCTACTACACAACCTTCTTCTTGTAGACGTTGTTGGGCCTCCAAGTGCAAAGGTTTGTAGGACAGTAGCAAATTTCCCTCAAGTGGATGACCTAAGGTTTATCAGTCTGTGGGAGGCGTAGGATGAGGATGGTCTCTCTCAAGCAACAATGCAACTAAATAACAAAGAGTCTCTTGTGTCCCCAACACACCCAATGCAATGGTAAATTGTATAGGTGCACTAGTTCGGCGAAGAGATGGTGATACAAGTGCAATATGGATGGTAGATATAGGTTTTTGTAATCTGAAAATATAAAAACAGCAAGGTAACTAATGATAAAAGTGAGCGTAAACGGTATTGCAATGCGTTGAAACAAGGCCTAGGGTTCATAGTTTCACTAGTGCAAGTTCTCTCAACAATAATAACATAATTGGATCACATAACTATCCCTCAACATGCAACAAAGAGTCACTCCAAAGTCACTAATAGCGGAGAACAAACGAAGAGATTATGGTAGGGTACGAAACCACCTCAAAGTTATCCTTTCTAATTGATCTATTCAAGAGTCTAGTAAAATAACACGAAGCTATTCTTTCCGTTCGATCTATCATAGATTTTGTACTAGAATAACACCTTACAACACAAATCAACCAAAACCCTAATGTCACATAGATACTCCAATGTCACCTCAAGTATCCGTGGGTATGATTATACGATATGCATCACACGATCTCAGATTCATCTATTCAAACCAACACAAAGTACTTCAAAGAGTGCCCTAAAGTTTCTACCGAAGAGTCAAGACGAAAACGTGTCCCAAACCCTATGCATAGGTACATGGGCAGAACCCGCAAGTTGATCACCAAAACATACATCAAGTGGATCAATAGAATACCCCATTGTCACCACGGGTATCCCACGCAAGACATACATCAAGTGTTCTCAAATCCTTAAAGACTCAATCCGATAAGATAAATTCAAAGGGAAAACTCAATACATTACAAGAGAATAGAGGGGGTGAGGGAGTCCTGGATTAGGGGGTATCCGGACAGCCAGATTATATCCTTTGGCCGGACTATTGGACTATTAAGATACAGGATTGAAGACTTCGTCTCGTGTTCGGATGGGACTCTACTTGGCGTGGAAGGCAAGCTAGGCAATACGGATATGTATATCTCCTCCTTTGTAACCGACCTTGTGTAACCCTAGGCCCCTCTGGTGTCTATATAAACCGGAGGGTTTTAGTCTGTAGGACAACAGACAATCATACCATAGGCTAGCTTCTAGGGTTTAGCCTCTCCGATCTCGTGGTAGATCAACTCTTGTAATACTCATATCATCAAGAATAAATCAAGCAGGATGTAGGGTTTTACCTCCATCAAGAGGGCCCGAACCTGGGTAAAACATCGTGTCCCCTGCCTCCTGTTACCATCCGCCTTAGACGCACAGTTCGGGACCCCCTACCCGAGATCCGCCGGTTTTGACACCGACATTGGTGCTTTCATTGAGAGTTCCTCTATGTCGTCGCCGTTAGGCTTGATGGCTCCTACGATCACTGATAGCTATGCAGTCCAGGGTGAGAATTTTCTCCCCGGACAGATCTCTATGTTCGGCGGCTTCGCACTGCGGGCCAACTCGCTTGGCCATCTGGAGCAGATCGAAAGTTACGCCCCTGGCCACCAGGCCAGGTTTGGAAGCTTAAACTACACGGTCGATATCCGCAGAGACTTGATCTTCGACGGATTCGAGCCCCTGCCTTGTGCGCCGCATGGTCCCGATGAGTACGATTTAGCTCTACCATCGTACCGTATTCAGGAGATCACACCGGCAGCCGCTCCGAGCCTCGATTCGGAGCCAGTTGTGCCATCCATGGACGGGTGGATGGACCCCGTCATGGAGGCCGTACCCTTAGCGGCGATCGAGCCGAATATCGACCTTATCCTTCACAAGAGACGTGTTGCCAAACGGCCGGATCCTTCTCCGGCCACGGACTCCGAACCGCCTGCGCTCGTTCCTATCGAATCCGATTGGGCGCCGATCATGGAGTTTATCTCCGCGTATATTTTCCAGCACTCGCCCTTTGGCAACATACTGAACTCATTAAGGTCTCTCTCCTTGTCAGGAGGATCCTATCCAAACTACGTCCGGTAGGATTGGGATGCGGATGACGAAGAAATTCGCCGCCCACCCACCACCCACTTAGTAGCCACTGTCGATGACTTAACCGACACGCTCGACTTCAACTCCGAAGACACGACTGTATGGACGACGATGCAGGAGTCGAAGAGGAACCACTACCCACAGGGCACTGGACGCCCACTTCATCACATGACGTATACATGGTGGAAACACCCAAAGAAAATAACGACAAGGAACGGAAGGACGCAACGACGGGTGGTTCCCTCGAGCAGCAGCCAAAGCGGCGGTGTAAACGCCGCCCCAAATCCCGCCCCGGCAGAAATAACGATCACATAGACCCAGCGTTAGAGCAGGGTGAACCATTGCCCGACCACGGTAACACGGAAAATCAAGCCGAACAACCCAACCCCGTCGAATATAACAGTCCGGACGACATTACACCGGATAGGCACCAGGAGCAACATAATGCCCACCAAAGGCTTGTTGCCACGGCGAGGAGTCTGAAAAAACAGAAGCAAAGGCTCAAGGCTGCACAAGACACACTCAAAATCAAATGGAGTGAAGTACTCAACACAACAACGAAGTACGGCAGTAATCGCCACACCAAGAGCTACCCGGAGTGGAAGTCGCTACATGAATTCGATGATGAGGCCTTAGATCCCCCGCAACCAAAAATTAAAATGGCCATCCGGCCGGATAGATGACCTCACGGCCAACATAAAGCGGCGAACAACGCCGCACATAATCCAATACGTGACCCACGCGAGGGCTCACATCAAAAGGACGACGCAACCAGATCCATTTATGGACCACGCAAGCGCGCTCCAGCATACGATGCAACACAACAAACATCCGAACACCATGGTACACCCAGATACAGGGGTGCCGCACACCCCCTATGTTTCACCGATGAGGTGCTGGACCATGAATGTCCACAGAGATTCAAACCCGTAAACATAGAGGCATATGATGGAACAATAGACCCTGGGGTCTGGATTGAGGACTATATCCTCCATATCCATATGGCTCGAGGAGATGATCTCCACACCATCAAGTATTTACCCCTCAAGCTCAAAGGGCCAGCTCGGCACTGGCTTAAAAGCCTCCCCGAAAGCTCCATTGGAAGCTGGGAAGAGCTCAAAGACGCCTTTCGGGCAAATTTTCAAGGGACATATGTCCGACCACCGGATGCAGACGATTTAAGTCATATAACTCAACAACCCGGAGAGTCAGCTCGAAAGCTTTGGAACTGGTTTCTTACTAAAAAGAACCAAATAGTCGACTGTCCGGACGCCGAAGCCTTGGCAGCCTTTAAGCACAGCGTTCGAGACGAATGGCTTGCCAGGCACCTCGGCCAAGAAAAGCCAAGAACAATGGCAGCATTAACAAGCCTCATGACCCGCTTTTGCGCGGGAGAGGACAACTGGCTAGCCTGATGCAGCACCAGCGACCCAAGTACATCCGAAGTTAGAGATGGAAACGGGAAATCACGACGCAGCAAAAATAATAAGCACTGGAATAAAGAAGACAACCCGAAGAGCACGGCGGTAAACGCCGGGTTCAGAAGCTCTCGGCCATGTCAGCAAAAGCCACCCTCTAAAGGCGCTAGAGATGAACCTTCCAGCTTAAACAAAATTCTGGACCAAATATGTCAGATCCATAGCACCCCCGATAAGCCTGCAAATCATACCCACAGAGAATGTTGGGTCTTCAAGCAGTCCGGCAAGCTCAACGCCGAACATAAGGGGCAGGATACACCAAGCGAAGACGAGGATGAGCCTCGCAAGCAAAACAATGGGGAACAGAAGAAATTTCCACCAGAAGTCAAAACAGTAAACGTGTTACACGTGATAAAGGGGAGAAGCAAAGCGGCACTCCCAGACAAACATGCCCAAGGGCCTATCACCGCGGAGTTCTGCCACTGGCCGTCTCAACCGATCACCTTCGACCATCAGGATTACTCAGCAAGTATCCGGAACGTAGGGTGGGCTGCCTTGGTATTAGATCCAATAATTGATGGATACCACTTCACACGAGTCCTGATGGACGGCGGCAGCAGCTTAAACCTGATATATCAGGACACAATCCGCAAAATGGGGATAGACCCAACGAAAATTTGCCACAATAAAACTACCTTTAGAGGAGTAACGCCAGGCCCAGGGGCTCATTGCATGGGCTCCCTGCTACTAGAGGTTATATTCGGCTTCCCCGATAACTTCCGTACCGAAAATTTAACCTTCCACATTGCTCCGTTCCAAAGTGGCTATCAAGCACTACTCGGACGCGAAGCTTTTGCTCGCTTTAATGCAATACCGCATTACGCTTCCCTCACACTTAAGATGCCCGGTCCACGTGGCATCATTACAGTAAATGGAAATATTGAGCGATCCCTGCGCGCTGAAGAGAGTGCGGCTGCCCTGGCAACCGCACACTAAAACGGCCTCACCAACTAAAGCATTCGATAGGTCATCAAGACCATGGACATGGTTAGACGAGTCTGGCGCAGCTATATGAAATTCATACAGGTTTGATGGCCACACCCCTATTACAAATACAAGGGGCTCAATGCGCGCAGACAAGTGGCAATTTTTACTCATCTTGAACTGTAAATGGTTTCTTTAAACCCACCTTTTTGCACGACAACTTTTCACCAAAGTTCCTCTCTTTTACAGATGACAATCGTGCTACACCTGTCCAGGATATGGCATAACGGAGACACAGGCACAGACGTGCAACAGGGACCCATTCCAAGGATTCTTTTTAGATTAAGACCCTGCGTCAACCTTTTTTACTGTCTCTTGTTGATACACATCCCTCGGATTCTCAGTACAATTGAGAAGGATGCTGACGTCTTGGCATGTGGCCACATCAGAACAATGCACGTACCTGTACACTAGGGGCTTCTTACAAAGGGCACTATTTAGGCCCGATTTACACCATAAAGACCGAATACCTTAGGGAGTGTTCGGCGTCGCGAGTTTGGCCTTATATGCATCAGCTCTGAATCATGTCTTGGGTCAAATGTTGGGTTTGACCGGCTCCTGTATTTTGTTGCCTTATGTTCCGCTCTATCGGCTAAGGCGGCACCAGGAGAACTACTACGATTGTGCCCTGGTTCATCCGGACGAGCACCTCAGTAGAGAAAGCTGAAAACTGACTGTGATGATATAGCACGAGACTGGTCAACCACTCGATGACCTATCGGAATCCTAGAATTCCTCCGCCTTAACGAAGGGCCGTTTCCCAGCCGGGCATGTACGCACCCCGAACTCGGGTGAGTGCGGAGCCACCAGGGGCTATATAGTAGCCCCACTGTCAAACTCCTATGGCTAAGTGAAAGTGTTAAAACATTATAGTCCGGTCGCCTAGTTCGCTGCGCTATCACCTCCTTATTAGGACCAAGACGTTGGATTAAGTGTGAATACGCATCTTCTGCGAACACCCCCGCATTATATGCGTGGGGGCTGAAGCCGACGACTGTAATCTTTCAGGATATATACATGTATACATAAAACGGCCACACAGGAGGCATCGCAATACTTTCGGGCAAAAGTATAAATACAGCCTTTGTAAAATTAATAAAACATTGTTTTTACAATGGGAATACATGTCACTCAAACATAATATTCTTCGAGCACCGGGCCTCTATCAAACGAGCACCCTCAAGAACTTCTTCAAAATAGTGCTCGGCAGCCACTCGGCCTATGGCTGAACCCTGCGCCGCGACAGTGGTAGCATCCATCTCCGCCCAGTATGCTTTGACACGGGCAAGGGCCATCCGCGAGCCTTCTATGCACGCCGACCTCTTCATCGCATTGATGCACGACACCACACCAAGGAATTGCTGCACCAGGCTAAAATAACTGTTCGGCTTTGGCCTTTCCGGCCACAGCTGATCCACGACAGAGCTCATGGCGAGTCCGGACAACCTATTTAGTTCGGCCCATTCGGCTAGCTGATCGGTCAATGGAAGCGGACGCTCTGGAACATTAAACTGCGACCAGAACAACTTGTCCACTTCCCGATCTTTTTGATCTCGGAAGTATTCGGCCGCATCGACAGCGCTCGCCGCCATGTCCAGATATGCGTCTGCCGAACCCCACAGCTGATCCAGAGGGGCATACCGCAGATCTCCAAACTTCCTCCACAGCAAAAAGGGCTTCCCAGCCACAATGTCACAGGCTTCACGCATCTCCTCCTTCTTCGCTCTCATGGCAGAACGGGTGTCTTTGGTCGCCATCATGGCCTTTTCAAGGTCCGTCGCCTTCGCTCGGTTTTCTTCCTCAAGGAAATGGCAACGGTCGGCAGTGTCTTTTAACTTTATAGCCATCTTGGCCATTTTCTCTTTGCTCTCGCAATGCGCGGCCTTCTCGGCACTTAACTCTTCGGCCGCCTTCAAAGCAGCCGCATTACTACTCCTTGCTTGTTCTTTGGCTCGGGCAAGTTCCGCCCGAAGAGTCTCCACGGTGGCAGCTCCATCTACAGTCACAAAATATTAAAGATACTGGCATCACGCTGCTCTTACTACGTGACATTCACTAGAAAATATCACTTCCCCTGTGCCTCGTCAAGCCGCTTATTAATAAGCTCGATGTCGGCATCCGCCGCATCCAGTTGCCGCTTTAGTTCGGCAAACTCATGAGTCCAGCTAGCCACCGGAGCTTCCACTACCTGCACATAAAGGTGGTATGGTTACCTGGGACTACGATCCTCTGTTTGCCATCGTTCTCGGTGACAACCAGAGTCTCAGGGGCTACTATCTACACAGGGCACACCTAAAAATGTGCGGTACTATCACAAAGGAATATCATTTTACGTACCTCAAAGCCCGTTAGTAGACTCATAAAGGCATCATGCAACCCGCTTTCGGCGGACGAAATCCTTTCCATCACCGTACCCATCAACGCACGATGTTCTTTCGAGATGGTCGCTCGCTTCAGCAGATCCCTCAGTATCTCCGACCGCATACCAGACGGTGCCGGACTCTTTTGTCTGCCCTCTTCAAGAGCCGGATGCTGGGGACTTCGGGTGACTATGGGATTATCTTCTGGCCTCACCGGATCCGTAGAGGCCCTCCATGACGACACTTCAAGGTCACCCACTTCTTGAGCGGGGGAGTCCGGGGGAGGCGTTTCGCTCTCCATCATCTCCGGAAGAAGGTCCCCTGAAGACGAGCTCTGTTGAGAAGGGCTAAGATCCGAACTGCAAGATAAAAGCTTCAGTTATTTTCCTTGGAAGTAATGTAGAATATCTCTACTATTAAGTAAATTTTGATCACTTACGACTCGTTAGAGGGCTGATCCCCGCACGAATTTTGTGCGGAAAAAGCACCCTCCGAGACGGGATCCTCTGGTGGAGTTTTCTTCTCCCATTTGGAAACCTTGGTTTCCGGATCATCAGAGTTAGTCCTCTTCCTCCCCCGGGGCGAAGGAATGTCAGACTCCTTCTCTTGGCTATCCTCACTCACGGAGGCGCTCGTTCCCTCGGTTGGAACAGATAGCGGTGGAGGCCCGCTTTGGCCCTCTTTATTCCCCCCTTCATCTTCCTTTGCGGGCACCAGGCAAGGTGCTGGCTCGAGCATATTTTCCAGCACCGGATTGTCCAAGCCTCTGGGAAGGGGAGCCGAACACCGGATCATCTTCGCCTTTGCTATCCAGTCCTGGTCAAAGAGCGATCCTTCAGAATGATGTCATGATAAAAGAAAGACAGTGTATTCGGCTAGAGGGTTGCTTACTTGGGCCGCGGTGCGGTTGCTGCTCAGGCCCACGTCCTCGGAGGTGTATGGACACTCCATCTGGGGTTCGAAGATTGACTTGTACATCTCCTCGTGCATCAGGCCGAGGAAATTCTGAATAGCACGCGGTCCTTCTGGGTTGAATTCCCATAAACGGAGGGGCCAGCATTTGCAAGGCTGGACTTGACGAGCCAGCATGACTTGCACTACCATAACCAAACTAAAATCTCCCTTGAAGAGATCCCGGATGCGGCTCTGGAGTCTGGGCACATCCGTGGCAGCTCAGCCCCCTGCTGATCCATGACATCAGTTGTGGTGGAGGGCCCGAGCGAAAGGCGGGTAGCTACCCACTTGCCACTTCTGGGAGCGGTGATGTAGAACCACTCCCTTTGCCATAATCCAGACACCTCTGGAAAGGAACCATTTGGCCATTGAGCTCCAGCAAGCTTGCTTATTAATGCACCTCCGCACGCTGCATACTGCCCCTCGACCGTCTTCGGCTTCACATCAAAGGTCTTGAGCCACAGGCCAAAGTGAGGGGTAATGCGGAGGAAGGCCTCACATACGACAATAAATGCCGAGATGTGGAGAAAGGAATCCGGGGCTAGATCGTGGAAATCAAGCCCGTAATAGAACATCAAACCCCTTACGAAGGGATCCAGAGTGAGGCCTAGTCCTCAGAGGAAGTGGGAGATGAACACGACGTCTTCGTTGGGTTCGGGAGTAGGGACGACCTGCCCTCGGGCGGGCAGCCGATGCGAGACTTCAGCGATTAAGTATCTTGCCTCCCTCAACTTCTTGATATCCTCTTCCGTGATGGAGGAGGGCATCCACCGGCCCTGGAGGCTGGATCCGGACATGATTGAAGGTCCTAAGCACCTGACCTGGGCTTTGGGTGTTAGAACTCGAGGTGGGGGAAGGATTCGATTGAGCACGGGAGGCAAAAAACGTAAGAACCTTGACCCTTTATAAAGAGGGTGAATATCAAGCGTCCTCCTCGTGGCCGTTTGGGACTTGCCTAAACTCTAGGAGTCCTAGGCGCGGTTGGGTTACCCACGCCCGTATTGATGAGAATCCTGTAATAAGGGGGACACAATCTTTGCTTTGACAAGACGTGTCAAAAAACTGCCTCGCGTTATGTGCGGGGCTAGTTAAAGGAAACGGTTCGAATAATCACCGGGCCATGGCATAATGTCATGTTGCTCAAGATGGGAATGGGCCGACCCGGACCTGGCCTTGGACCTGGCCCTGTGGCCCCAAGGCCAATATGTGAGGCCATGGGTTGGCCCATTTCATCAGAAATTTGTGGCCTCACTGGCCCATTGGGTACATGAGGCCAACCCAAAATTCAGCGAATTAACACTTACAACTCTGTTTTTACAAATAAATAGCTGGGCAGGCCAGCCTAATGGATGGCAAAAATGTTTTTGAACCATACTACTCCAATACTACCAGGGATTAATCAATACGAAGTTATTTTGAATAAATATACAGTGTTGGATGTGAGGTGTGTAGGTCCTGTCTTATCTTCCCGTGGAGTAGGCTGCAGTAGGCTGGGCATTTAGACTGCAAACAGTAAATCTCTAGTGCATTCATGCAAGCTAAGCATAGGAATAATCTCTCGTGCATTTCATAAAGAAAAATGTCGTCCATTCAGCTGGCTGCTCACGGATTGGACTATGCATGTGTAGAAAAGTTGCTTTAGGCAGGGTGGGCCACGGGCACACATTTACCCCAACATAGCTCGGTCGATGAACGCACAAATAACTTCACAGTACGTCTCTATAGTATATACTGCCAGTATATGAATGGGTCGACCCGTGTGACCCATCGGGTCGCACAGTGCCGGCTCCACTGGCCCGTATATCATCTAGGGCCAACCCACTTGACCCATTGGCCCTGACTTTTTGGGCCGGGTCAGTGCCCAGCGGGTCGACCCGGCCCATTCCCATCTTAACATTTGCCAAAACAAGTCAGCAGATTAGATTTGTGGAAATATTATTCTCTCTACGGTGGTATGTGGAACTTATTTTGCAGGGTCGGACACTATCCTTGTATTCAAATTCTTCCGTGGTGTATTCGGAGGAGGAACCCGCCTTGCAATGCCGAAGACAATACTGCGCGCCGGACTCATCGTCATTGAAGCCTGGTTCAGGGGCTACTGAGGGAGTCCTGGATTAGGGGGTATCCGGACAGCCGGATTATATCCTTTGGCCGGACTATTGGACTATGAAGATACAAGATTGAAGACTTCGTCTCGTGTCCGGATGGGACTCTACTTGGCGTGGAAGGCAAGCTAGGCAATACAGATATGTATATCTCCTCCTTTGTAACCGACATTATGTAACCCTAGCCCCCTCCGGTGTCTATATAAACAGGAGGGTTTTAGTCCATAGGACAACAGACAATCATACCATAGGGTAGCTTCTAGGGTTTAGCCTCTCCGATCTCATGGTAGATCAACTCTTGTAATACTCATATCATCAAGAATAAATCAAGCATGACGTAGGGTTTTACCTCCATTAAGAGGGCCCGAACCTGGGTAAAACATCGTGTCCCCTGCCTCCTGTTACCATCCGCCTTAGACGCACAGTTCGGGACCCCCTACCCGAGATCCGCCGGTTTTGACACCGACAGGGGGAGAAACATCATAACATCCAACTATAGTAGCAAAGCTCGTGATACATCAAGATCGTACCACCTCAAGAACACGAGAGAGAGAGAGAGAGATCAAACGCATAGCTACTGGTACATACCCTCAGCCCCGAGGGAGAACTACTGCCTCCTCGTCATGGAGAGCACTAGGATGATGAAGATGGCCACCGAAGAGGGATTGCCCCCTCCGACAGGGTGTCGGAACGGGTCTAGATTGGTTTTCGGTGGCTACGGAGGCTTCTGGCGGCGGAACTCCCGATCTATTGTGCTCCCTGAAGTTTTTAGGGTATATGGATATATATAGGAGGAAGAAGTATGTCGGTGGATCTCCGGACTGTCCGAGGCAGGGGGGCGCTCCCAGGCGGTGGGCGCGCGCCCAGGGGGTGGGCGCGCCCACACCCTCGTGGGCAGCTCGGGACTCTTCTGGTCCATCTCTGATACTCTGTGGGCTTCTTCTGGTCCAAAAATAAGTTCCGTGAAGTTTCAGGTCAATTGGACTCCGTTTGATTTTCCTTTTCTGCGATACTCTAAAACAAGGGAAACACATAAACTGGCACTGGGCTCTAGGTTAATAGGTTAGTCAAAAAAATCATATAAAATAGCATATTAATGCATATAAAACATCCAAGATTGATAATATAATAGCATGGAACAATAAAAAATTATAGATACGTTGGAGACGTATCAGCATCCCCAAGCTTAATTCCTGCTCGTCCTCGAGTAGGTAAATGATAAAAACAGAATTTTTGATGTGGTATGCTACCTAACATATTTATCAATGTACATTTATTTATTGTGGCAAGAATACTCAGATCCATAAGATTCAATACAAAAGTTTAATATTGACATAAAAATAATAATACTTCAAGCATACTAACTAAGCAATTATGTCTTCTCAAAATAACATGGCCAAAGAAAGTTATCCCTACAAAATCATATAGTCTGGCTATGCTCCATCTTCACCACACAAAGTATTTAAATCATGCACAACCCCGATGACAAGCCAAGCAATTGTTTCATACTTTTGGTGTTCTCAAACTTTTTCAATCTTCACGCAATTCATGAGCGTGAGCCATGGACATAACACTATATGTGGAATAGAGTGGTGGTTGTGGAGAAGACAAAAAGGAGAAGATAGTCTCACATAAACTAGGCGTATCAACGGGCTATGGAGATGCCCATTAATAGATATCAATGTGAGTGAGTAGGGATTGCCATGCAACAGATGCACTAGAGCTATAAGTATATGAAAGCTCAACAAAAAGAACTAAGTGGGTGTGCATCCAACTCACTTGCTCACGAAGACCTAGGGCATTTTTAGGAAGCCCATCATTGGAATATACAAGCCAAGTTCTATAATGAAAAATTCCCACTAGTATATGAAAGTGATAACATGGGAGACTCTCTATCATGAAGATCATGGTGCTACTTTGAAGCACAAGTGTGGAAAAAGGATAGTAGTATTGTCCCTTTATATATATATGTATATATATTTGGGCCTTCTTTTTTTATTTGGCCTTTCTCTTTTTTTGGGACAATACTCTATGAATGATGATCATCACACTTCTATTTATTTACAACTCAATGATTACAACTCGATACCAGAAGAAAGTATGACTCTATATGAATGTCGCCGCCGGTATACCGGGATAGCAATGATGCATGAGTGACATGTATGAAAGAATTATGAACGGTGGCTTTGCAACAAATACAATGTCAACTACATGATTATGCAAAGCAATATGACAATGATGGAGCATGTCATAGTAAATGGAACGGTGGAAAGTTGCATGGCAATATATCTCGGAATGGCTATGGAAATGCCATGATAGGTAGGTATGGTGGCTGTTTTGAGGAAGGTATATGGTGGGTGTATGATACCGGCGAACGGTGCGCGGTATTAGAGAGGCTAGCAATGGTGGAAGGGTGAGAGTGCGTATAATCCATGGACTCAACATTAGTCATAAAGAACTCACATACTTATTGCAAAAATCTATTAGTTATCGAAGCAAAGTATTACACGCATGCTCCTAGGGGGATAGATTGGTAGGAAAAGACCATCGCTAGTCCCCGACCGCCACTCATAAGGAAGATAATAAATAAATAAATCATGCTCCGACTGCTTCACATAACGGTTCACCATACGTGCATGCTACGGGAATCACAAACTTCAACACAAGTATTTCTCAAATTCACAACTACCCAACTAGCATGACTCTAATATCACCATCTTCATATCTCAAAACAATCATCAAGTATAAAACTTATCTTAGTATTCAAAGCACTTTATATGAAAGTTTCTATTATACCCATCATGGATGCCCATCATATTAGGACTAGTTTCATAACCAAAGCAAAATACCATGCTGTTCTAAAGACTCTCAAAATAATATAAGTGAAGCATGAGAGTTCATCTATTTCTTCAAAATAAAACCATTTTTGTGCTCTAAAAGGATATAAGTGAAGCACTAGAGCAAATGACAAACTACTCCGAAAGATATAAGTGAAGATGAATGAGTAGTCGAATAATTATGCAACTATGTGAAGACTCTCTAACATTTAAGAATTTCAGATCTTGGTATTTTATTCAAACAGAAAGCAAAACTAAATAAAATAAAATGACGCTCCAAGCAAAACACATATCATGTGGTAAATAAAAATATAGCTCCAAGTAAAGTTACCGACGAACGAAGACGAAAGAGGGGATGCCTTCCGAGGCATCCCGAAGCTTAGGCTTTTGGTTATCCTTGAATATTACCTTGGGGTGCCTTGGGCATCCCCAAGCATTGGCTCTTGCCACTCCTTATTCCATAGTCCATCGAATCTTTACCCAAAACTTGAAAACTTCACAACACAAAACTTAACAGAAAACTCGTAACCTCCGTTAGTATAAGAAAATAAATCACCACTTAGGTACTGTTGTGAACTCATTATAAATTCATATTGGTGTAATATCTACTGTATTTCAACTTCTCTATGGTTCATACCCTCCGATACTACTCATAGATTCATCCAAATAAGCAAACAACACATAGAAAACAGAATCTGTCAAAAACAGAACAGTCTGTAGTAATCTGTAGGTTTCAAATACTTCTGTAACTCCAAAAATTCTGAGAAATTTGGAAGTCCTAGGAAATTTGTTTAATGATCTACTTCAGTTGGAATTAGTATTTTATCACTCTCTGGTAAGAAACGAAAATTATTCTCGTGAGCGCATACTTTCTGTTTTTTTACAGCAAGATCAAATAACAATCACCCAAGAAGATCCTGAAGGCTTTACTTGGCACAAACACTAATTGAAACATAAAAAAACAATCATAACAGAGGATATATTATTAATTTATTACTAAACAGGAACAAAAAGCAAGGAACAAAAATAAAATTGGGTTGCCTCCCAACAAGCGCTATCGTTTAACGCCACTAGCTAGGCATGATGATTTCAATGATGCTCACATAAAGGATAAGAGTTGAAACATAAATAGAGCATCATGAAGAATATGACTAGCACATTTAAGTCTAACCCACTTCCTATGCATAGGGATTTTTTGAGAAAATAACTTATGGGAACAAGAATCAACTTGCATAGGAAGGTAAAACAAGCATAACTTCAAAACTTTAAGCGCATAGAGAGGAAACTTGATATTATTGCAATTCCTACAAGCATATGTTCCTCCCTCATAGTAATTTTCAGTAGCATCATGAATGAATTCAACAATATAACCAGCACCTAAAGCATGTTTTCATGATCTACAAGCATATAAATTTTATTACTCTCCTCATAAGCAAAATTCTTCTCATTCGGATTGGTGGAAGTATCATAAGAGACTCGAATACTATAAATTGTTTCCACATTAAAAGAGTAATTATCAGAAAAAGGGTAATCATAATCATGACAAGTTTTATAAATATAATCATCACTACTTTTTATAGCATAAGTGTCATCACAATAATCATCATAAGTAGCAACTTTGTTCTCATCATAATCAATTGAAACCAATTCCAAGATAGTGGAATCATTAATAAATAAAGTCATGACCTCTCCAAATCCACTTTCATAAATATAATCATCATAAGTAGGAGGCATGCTATCATTATAACAAATTTGCATATCAAAATTTGGGAGGCTAAAAATATCATCTTCATTAAACATAGCATCCCCAAACTTGGGACAAACATTAATTGCAGAAAATATATTCTCGAAAACATCATCTTCTTCAAACATATCATCCCCAAGCTTGGGCCTTTTCATATCATAAGCATAATCACTCTCATCATTAATAGTATGGATAGCACCAATAGTATAGAATTATCATATTCTTCCAAACAAGTGCCAAAAAGATTTGCAAGATCATAAGAAGCATTGTTATCTTCCCAATCATAATCATCACAACAAGCAATAGGCATAACGAGATCATCATGAAGTGCATTATCTTCCCCAATTATTTTTGATTCATTTTTCATGAGGCACACCAATAATAGGAGCAACATTATTTAGGAGAGATATATTTTTACCTCTCTTCCTTTTTCTTTTCTTCTTCTTCACCACATCATGTGTGGGTTCAATCCTCTTTTTGGAGCTCCTTATTAATGATATTGGTCGAATAGAAGGCTCCTCCTCGTTACCTAATTCATCATAAGAAATAATAGGAGGATATTGGGTAGTCTCTTCCCTTTCATTAGTATTCTCTTCATCTTCTATTTGTTTTCTTTTCTTTATATAATTGGCAATATAAGGATTTTCAATGCAATTCACAGCACAATACATATAAATTTCTTCTAGATCAATATCGAGGAATTTCTCGAGGTTATATTCTGGAATAATCTTAGTTTGACGTTTCATTTCTTCATAACCCAAAAGCAAACTAAGTTCATTATAATGTGCAAGGGAAATCAAGTCATCACAATTTTTGGACACGATTCAATCATGAAACAATTTGCATTTGACATTTAAATGACCATGTTCATTGCAAAGTTCACAAGTATGGCTAAGAAATTTTAATTTTTTAGCACTTAAATTTAGCCTTTCTTGCAACCATTTAGTTTCTAAATGCTTATGCCTCTTGCAATATCTATCTTCCCTATTTGGTGTGTACTTGCAAACCCAATGCACTCCACAAAAATTCACATGTTTATAGGAGACATTTTCATCATAACTAGTGCAATCATCATTAGTAGTATGGATATTCAAGGAGTTCATACTAATAACAATTCAATCATGCTCATCATTCAAAGATTTAGTGCCAAACATTTTAATGCATTCTTCTTCTAACACTTTGGCACAATTTTCATTTCCATCATACTCATGAAAGATATTAAAAAGATGAAGCGTATGAGGCAAACTCAATTCCATACTTTTTTGTAGTTTTCTTTTATAAACTAAACTAGTGCTAAAACAAGAAACAAAAAGGTTTGATTGTAAGATCTAAAGATATATCTTCAAGCGCTAACCTCCCCGGCAACGGCGCCTAAAAAGAGCTTGATGTCTACTGCACAACCTTCTTCTTGTAGACGTTGTTGGGCCTCCAAGTGGAGAGGTTTGTAGGACAGTAGCAAATTTCCCTCAAGTGGATGACCTAAGGTTTATCAATCCATGGGAGGCGTAGGATGAAGATGGTCTCTCTCAAGCAACCCTGCAACCAAATAACAAAGAGTCTCTTGTGTCCCCAACACACTCAATATAATTGTAAATTGTATAGGTGCACTAGTTCGGCGAAGAGATGGTGATACAAGTGCAATATGGATGGTAGATATAGGTTTTTGTAATCTGAAAATATAAAAACAGCAAGGTAACTAATGATAAAAGTGAGCGTAAACGGTATTGCAATGCGTTGAAACAAGGCCTAGGGTTCATACTTTCACTATTGCAAGTTCTCTCAACAATAATAACATAATTGGATCACATAACTATCCCTCAACATGCAACAAAGAGTCACTCCAAAGTCACTAATAGCGGAGAACAAACGAAGAGATTATGGTAGGGTACGAAACAACCTCAAAGTTATCCTTTCTAATCGATCTATTCAAGAGTCCGTAGTAAAATAACATGAAGCTATTCTTTCCATTCGATCTATCATAGAGTTCGTACTAGAATAACACCTTAAGACACAAATCAACCAAAACCCTAATGTCACCTAGATACTCCAATGTCACCTCAAGTATCCGTGGGTATGGTTATACGATATGCATCACACAATCTCAGATTCATCTATTCAAACCAACACAAAGTACTTCAAAGAGTGCCCCAAAGTTTCTACCAGAGAGTCAAGACGAAAACGTGTGCCAACCCCTATGCATAGGTTCATGGGCGGAACCCGCAATTTGATCACCAAAACATACATCAAGTGGATCAATAAAATACCCCATTGTCACCACGGGTATCCCACGCAAGACATACATCAAGTGTTATCAAATCCTTAAAGACTCGATCTGATAAGATAAATTCAAAGGGAAAACTCAATCCATTACAAGAGAATAGAGGGGGAGAAACATCATAAGATCCAACTATAATAGCAAAGCTCGCGATACATCAAGATCGTACCACCTCAAGAACACAAGAGAGAGAGAGATCAAACACATAGCTACGAGTACATACCCTCAGCCCCGAGGGAGCACTACTCCCTCCTTGTCATGGAGAGCACCGGGATGATGAAGATGGCCACCGAAGAGGGATTTCCCCCTCCGGCAGGGTGCCGGAACGGGTTTTTATTTTTTTCGGTGGCTATGGAGGCTTTTGGCGGCGGAACTCCCGATCTATTGTGCTCCCCAAAGTTTTTAGGATATATGGATATATATAGGAGGAAGAAGTACGTCGGTGAATCTCCGGGCTGTCCACGAGGCTGGAGGCGCGCCCAGGGGGTGGGCGCGCCCCCCACCCTCGTGGGCAGCCCGGGACTCTTCTGGTCCATCTCCGATACTCCATGGGCTTCTTTTGGTCCAAAAATAAGTTCCGTGAAGTTTCAGGTCAATTGGACTTTGTTTGATTTTCCTTTTCTGTGATACTCTAAAACAAGGAAAAAACTGGCACTGGGCTCTAGGTTAATAGGTTAGTCCCAAAAATCATATAAAATAGCATATTAATGCATATAAAACATCCAAGGTTAATAATATAATAGCATGGAACAATCAAAAATTATAGATACGTTGGAGACGTATCAAGTGATTCATATGAACTAAACCATGTCCGATCATCACGTGAGATGGGGTAGTTTTCAATGGTGAACATCTCTATGTTGATCATATCTACTATATGATTCACGTTCGACCTTTCGGTTTCCAGTGTTCCGAGACCATGTCTGTACATGCTAGGCTCGTCAAGTTTAACCTGAGTATTTCGCATGTGCAAAATTGTCTTGCACCCATTGTATGTGAACACAGAGCTTATCACACCCGATCATCATGCGGTGTCTTAGCATGACAAACTGTCGCAACGGTGAATACTCAGGGAGAACACTTATACCTTGAAATTTTAGTGAGGGATCATCTTGTAATGCTACCGCCGTACTAAGCAAAATAAGATGCATAAAATATAAACATCACATGCAATCAAAATATGTGACATGATATGGCCATCATCATCTTGTGCCTTTGATCTCCATCTCCAAAGCACCGTCATGATCTCCATCGTCACCGTATTGACACCTTGATCTCCATCAAAGCGCCGTGGTCGTCTCACCAACTATTGCTTCTAAAACCATCGCTAGCGCATAGTGATAAAGTAAAGCAATTACATGGCGGTTGCATTTCATACAATAAAGCGACAACCATAAGGATCCTGCCAGTTGCTGATAACTTTTACAAAACATGATCATCTCGTACAATATTGTATATCACATTATGTCTTGACCATATCACATCACAACGTGCCCTGCAAAAACAAGTTAGACGTCCTCTACTTTGTTGTTGCAAGTTTTACATCGGACTTCTAGTAAGAACCGTTCTTACCTACGCATCAAAACCACAATGGTAATTTATTAAGTTTACTGTTTTAACCTTCAACAAGGATCGACCGCAGTCAAATTCGATTCAACTAAAGTTGGAGAAACAGACACCCGCCAACCACCTTTAGGCAAAACTAGTTGCATGTCTGTCGGTGGAACCAGTCTCATGAACGTGGTCACGTAAGATTGGTTCGGGCCGCTTCATCCAACGATACCGCCGAATCAAAATAAGACATTGCACTACAAAAAAAGACACTTCCGTGATGATACGTGTTTGTCATAGTAGGTCATGTTTTCTGTCATGCATGTACATCCATGACAATCTTATGACTGAATCAAGATAGTCATACCTGTGCTGTCGTAGAATTGTTCCATGACATTACCAAAATTATCATCACGAAAGTGTCAACTTCCATGACGATAAATCGCGCGTCATAGAAGTGCTTTCGTCAAGGGTGACCGACACGTGGCATCCACCGTAACGGGTCGCCGTTACGCTATCGGGTCCGGTTTTGGATCTGATAACCCATTAACAGCCCGGACCAATGAGGATTTTCCATGTGTAAAATTGTCACTGGCCGGAGGAAACACGTGTTGGCTCACCGGTGGGACAGATGTCATCAATTCATTGGACAGGAGGCGCCTATGATACGTTGCCACGTGGCACGGCCCAACAAAGGCCCATATAGGTTAAAAAGGCCGGCCCAGTCAAAGGCCTGTAGTACTTACTCAGGTACTAGTGGGCCAACCCCCAATAATGGCCTGTTTAATAAGGCCCATTTACGGCCCGAAGCAAGATCTGGCCCGTTAATTGTTTGCTGAATATTTGGACCCAATTACGGTCCAGTGACTTTCACCTGTTAGAGGCCCGATGTAGACATGGGCCCATTTCAGCCCGATGTGTCTTTCGGTCTGGGAATGGCCCATGCTGCCCATGGGCCATATATGGTCCGACGCTACATCCGGCTCACTAACGGCCCGTGATAAAAGGTGGCAACAGTTCAGCCCAACGTGACTTTGGGCCTACTAAAGGCCTGTCGTATAATTCGGCCCATTGATGCATGTACTAAGCTTTCGGCCTCTTAAAGGCCCATCATATCAGTAGGCCAACTCAGTTCCGAAATATGTTTTGGCCTGGTAACGACCCGTCATATAACTGGGCCTAAAAAGGCCCGGTCTACCTTTCAGCCTGCTGAAGGCCCGTCGACGGCTAGTGAGAATTGAGGCCCAACATGAATTTTGGCCTGCTAAAGACCCATGGTTTCTTCTGGGCCATAACAGGCCACTAGAATATTTAGCCTGTTAATGGCCCAACGCTACATGGGCTAAATTAAGCATTGGGTCCATAAAAGGCCCAACTAAAATTTGGGCCGAATATAGGCCGGAGTAAGTTGTGGGCCTGGCGAAAAGTGTGAAGGCCCCAATGGCCATTCGGGCCCAAGAAAGATACAGGCCGGCCCAATTGTGGTCCGCTAAAAACCAGGATCGTTAGAGGCGAATGTTTCGGCCCGGTCGACTACATCAGATTTTTTCAGATAGCGAATGATGGCAGTAACTAGTAGGAATAAGAACAAACCTAATCTATACAATAAAGGAATTACTCGTAGTAACTTAGAATAAACCTACACTATATAATAAAGGATTTTTGCTATATTACATCCACTGGGCATCGAAGTTCGCCACCAGTGATCATAAAGCGCAACGAAGAAGTAGATTACAAAAACTGGGCACCATTGCAGCGTAACAAAATAATAATAAACCAAGACCACTTCCAAGACAATTCAAGAAAGGTTAGCCATGCGCGGGAATTACTGCACAAGCTGCTGAGCAAGGTTGTGAGACCGGCCTAGCATGTCGGTCATAGCTTCCAGGTGTAGCTGTTTAGAAATGAGGTTCTCATTGGTGTTCTCCGCAATCTTTCTTAGAGATAGGACTTCAAGTCAAAGTTGAATTGCAGAATGCCTTTTTGCTAGAACTTGAGACTGAAGAATTCGAACTGATTCAGACAATGAGTTTTGTGAGCTTGTCTGACTGCTGGTCTCAATAAACTTGAACACAACACCAAGAAAAGACTTTGGGGTTGTCTCGCTATCTTCAATATGTTTTGCCTTCTTTGCTGCAATATATGTTGGGTTTGTGTCACAGCCTTTAGCAGACTTGTGCGTGCCATCAGGCTTATCACCCTGAAACAAGCAGAGAGATGACAGGTTTTGCACGTGTATAAACAAAGATGATAATTGTGTTGTCAATTCCATCCAATTTCAGATTAGAAAATAAAGAGTAAGTTCAAAATATCAATAGCATAATTTGGCATTGTTCATAATGCGGGGAGCTTCACCACACTACTGGATTACCATGTCAACATAACAAGCATAGATGAAGGGCAAAGACAATCATTGTATCTATTTTGGTTAATGTGCATGGCATGTTGTTCATATCATCAGCCACATCAGTAAGACAAAACAGGAGATGACAAGGTGCAAACGTGAGCTGCTTCACCACACACTGGATTATAGATCCACAAAAACAAGGATACATATGGGAGTATTGAGTAATGTGCATGGTATGAATAAAGAATTTGGTTTTACAAGTAAAACTTGGAACTTACGGTTGTTGCAAACATGCATTTTGATAGAAACAACAAACTAAACAGCAGTAAACGATAGGGTGTATGAGCAAATTAAACAGCAGTTGAGGATAAAGGCTTTAGAAGGAATGACTTATATTAACAGTTAACACCAGCTTTATAATGCCCTTCTCCATGTCAAGGGAAGGATAACTCAAGAATTTCAGCACAGAATCTTCTTCATAAGCATTGCCTGTACTCTACATTTTGTAGAGAGTAATTATAGATATGATAATACTGGAAGGGATAGAGGATAATGAAGATAAGATGCAGATTGATGCTACATAATCAACTACCAATCCCTGGAAGTACAAGCGTTACAGGACAAAATGTACTGACAAGAGCAATGGGCTACACTTCTACACTGGCATTGTCTGTGTATTCAACTTTTTGGTAAGATTAAATATAGATCTGATATTTTTTAGTAAATGGTGGGCGAGGGAGATAAGATGCAGAATGCTACACAATGAACCAATCCCTCTTCCCCTAATACAAGAGTGTTTTGAACACTGGTGTACTGTACAAAACGTTCTTATATTATGGGACGGAGGGAGTAGCTATTAATGTAAGTATAGTGATAGACGACGTTCAGGCCTTACAAGAGGATTGCAGAGCTAAACCTCTTCAAAAGCATTGGGTTGATTCTAAATTTATGTAAGAGTCCATAGGATCTTATAATGTCCACCAAATGGACGATAACGAGGCTAACATGTGCAGTGATGCTACATAATCAAATAACTATGAAGTAACTATGGTCATATAGGGCAAGATGTACTCGCAAGAGCAATGCAGTGTGCAGTATAGTTGCGAGATTCTGTGGTCCTTTGAGAATGAATGTTCTTCTCCTAACAGTTTTCATACAAGTGAGACGTTAAGGCAAATGCAGAAATGTAGTTCAAATTGTGATGTGATATCATAGACTGTACCTTACGCTGCAGACGAGACCAATGTGTAACAATATTATTCCAGTCACTGTATGATAAATGTAGCACCGGAGACTTTATAGAAATTTCGTTTAGAGGCTTGCCATCGAAGTGCGCTTGCCTCAGGTAGGAACGATACTTCATCAATGGGTGCTTGAAAAGTGCAACCAACCCTTTCTCGTCTTGACAATCCGGTTTGGTCCTCTCCTATTTAAAAGAATGAAATCTTGTGTCTTCTGTCAGCAAAAACATATGCAGTAATTACCATGAATAACATTAGTACATTACTTACGCATAAGTTGTGGACAAAGACAGGAAATTGTTCTGTATCTGTGGTATAATCTTTCCATGAAGGAAACATCCGCACAAAGTTCCTGACAACAATATGAGCTTCATCTTCTAAATAGGGAAGAAATGGAATAGGGGTCCTATTTGCTGCAATTGGGGCTCTCTCTGGTGCGAAAAGAGATTTGGCAACTGGATTTGGTGTACTCTTTGCTGGAATGGGGGTTTTGCGTCGTAGAGCTGGTGCTATGTCAACTGGCATCATCATACTGTTTGCTGCAGTTGGGGTCTGCTGAGTTGGGGCATCAGAAATGACCAGTGTAGTAGGGCTAGAGTCTGCTAGAGTTGGGGTGTTTTGTGGGTCAGGTGATATTGCAACTACACCTAATGGGCTATTTGATTTATCAGGTGTCACTACCTTTTCCATATTCTTTGCTCATGCTCCTTCGCGATCATCAATCGCACTCTTCCTTGTGAACGTCTGATACACAAGAACAACATTTGAATGGATAAATATGGTATGATGACAGATGGAATATGTACTGAAAATGGATAGGCAAGGCGTATTCACATAAACCATGTGTAAACTAAGCTAATGGGAGTGCAACAAAGTAGAAACAATGCAAAGCATCAGTTGCAAGATATGTGCGAGCAATATAACCTTGGAAAGTTAGAGCAAGCACCTTGATGGGTGAATAAGGTAGGGCATCTGCCTCTGATTCCTCCACTAGGGAGCTACATTGACTTAGGTCTCCCTCTAGCTTAGAATCACTGTTAGGATCATATTCCGAGCATGAATCTGTAGATGGAGAGCGTTTGGATTGCATTGCATCCAGACTTGATTTCAGTCCCTTAATGCCATGTTTGACAGCCATGGCATTGTTCTGCTTTATTCTTTTCATGCGCGCATGCTCATAATCATTATGAAGCTGTTCAGAATCAGAGATTCTTGAAAAAATAAAAAGTAGTCAGATTATATATGGAATGCATTGAGGATTCAACTCGAAGAGTGTCTCCCTATAAACCCCTACATTTGCAAAGTTCACCCCCCAACCGTGCTGACCAGACCACACACAGAAATACAAGCCCCTTATGTCTCTATAATAGGTAGACACTCATTTCAAAACTAAAGTAGGAACATTAGAATCATATCTAATTCGTATTTGAACAAATAAACTAAGGAATTATCAGTGTCATAATGTTTAGCTTCAAGGGTGGAGTGCTGGTAGTGCGACACAAAGCAAGTAGGCAGATTGTATTCCATGTAAAAGATCGTAGTCTATGTAAAAGCTGGAAATGACACTTTCTTTCCATACAATGCAGTGCTCGTTGCCCACACATGATGGAAGATATCACACAGAGAAATACTATTCACTCATGTATATGGTTCCAGTATTTTGAAACAGGGTAGTCCACCCTAAAAGAATATTGACAACAAATATGACAAGGCAAGCATATATGTAGTGAATCAATCATTTACTTGTGAGCTTACTAGGACAGGTTTGCGGAATTGTAACTATAGTAAGAGACCGTCCAAAATCCGAATCAAGAAGTTTGTCTAGCACTTATTGTTTGCAACTAATCGATGTGAATAATTGGATATCATATCGAATGAGTAAGAAAGACAAGTAAAATTGTCAACAAAACCTGGCCTGCATTGTTGTTGGGTTTCGTAGTAATTTCAAAAAAATTCCTATGCACACGCAAGATCATGGTGATGCATAGAAACGAGGGGGGGAGTATGATCTACATACCTAGTAGATCGACAACGGAAGCATTTGGTTGATGTAGTCGTACGTCTCCACGATCCGACCGATCAAGCACCGAAACTACGGCACCTCCGAGTTCTAGCACACGTTCAGCTCGATGACGATCCCCGGACTCCGATCCAGCAAAGTGTCGGGGAAGAGTTCCGTCAGCACGACGGCGTGGTGACGATCTTGATGTACTACTGCTGCAGGGCTTCGCCTAAGCACCGCTACAATATTATCGAGGACTATGGTGGCTGGGGGCACCGCACACGGCTAAGGAATAGATCACGTGGATCAACTTGTGTGTCTCTGGGGTGCCCCTGCCTCCGTATATAAAGGATTAAAGGGGGGGAGGCTGGCCGGCCAAGGAGGGCGCGCCAGGAGAGTCCTACTCCCTCTGGGAGTAGGATTCCCCCCCCCCAATCCTAGTTGGAATAGGATTCGCGGAGGGGGGAAAAGAGAGAGAGGGGCCGGCCCCCTCTCCTTGTCCTATTCGGACCAAGGGAAGGGAGGGGCGCGCGGCCCATGAAGGGCTGCCTCTTCTCTTTTCCACTAAGGCCCATCATGGCCCATATAGCTCCCGGGGGGTTCCCGTAACCTCCCGGTACTCCGGTAAAATCCCGATTTCACCCGGAACACTTCCGGTATCCAATCATAGGCTTCCAATATATCAATCTTTATGTATCAACCATTTCGAGACTCCTCGTCATGCCCGTGGTCACATCCGGGACTCCGAACAAACTTCGGTACATCAAAATGCATAAACTCATAATATAACTGTCATCGTAACCTTAAGCGTGCGGACCCTACGGTTCGAGAACAATGTAGACATGATCGAGACACGTCTCCGATCAATAACCAATAGCGGGACCTGGATGCCCATATTGGCTCCTACATATTCAATGAAGATCATTATCGGTCAGACCGCATAACAACATACGTTGTTCCCTTTGTCATCGGTATGTTACTTGCCCGAGATTCGATCGTCGGTATCTTAATACCTAGTTCAATCTCGTTACCATCAAGTCTCTTTACTCGTTCCGTAATACATCATCTCACAACTAACTCATTAGTTGCAATGCTTGCAAGGCTTATGTGATGTGCATTACCGAGAGGGCCCAGAGATACCTCTCCGACAATCGGAGTGACAAATCCTAATCTCGAAATACGCCAACCCAACATGTACCTTTGGAGACACCTGTAGAGCTCCTTTATAATCACCCAGTTACGTTGTGACGTTTGGTAGCACACAAAGTGTTCCTCCGGCAAACGGGAGTTGCATAATCTCATAGTCATAGGAACATGTATAAGTCATGAAGAAAGCAATAGCAACATACTAAACGATCGGGTGCTAAGCTAATGGAATGGGTCATGTCAATCACATCATTCTCCTAATGATGTGATCCCGTTAATCAAATAACAACTCTTTTTTTTATGGTTAGGAAACATAACCATCTTCGATTTAATGAGCTAGTCAAGTAGAGGCATACTAGTGACACTTTGTTTGTCTATGTATTCACACAAGTATTATGTTTCCGGTTAATACAATTCTAGCATGAATAATAAACATTTATCATGATATAAGGAAATAAATAATAACTTTATTATTGCCTCTAGGGCATATTTCCTTCAGTCACTTGCACTAGAGTCAATAATCTAGTTCACATCGCCATGTGATTTAACAGCAATAGTTCACATCACCATGTGATTAACACCCATAGTTCACATCGATATGTGATCAACACCCAAAGGGTTTACTAGTGTCAGTAATTTAGTTCACATCGCTATGTGATTAACACCCAAAGAGTACTAAGGTGTGATCATGTTTTGCTTGTGAGATAATTTTAGTCAACGGGTCTGTTACATTCAGATCCGTAAGTATTTTGCGAATTTCTATGTCAACAATGCTCTGGACTGAGCTACTCTAGCTTATTGCTCCCACTTTCAATATGTATCTAGATCGAGACTTAGAGTCATCCAGATCTGTGTCAAAACTTGCATCGACGTAACTTTTTACGACGAACCTTTTTTGTCACCTCCATAATTGAGAAATATTTCCTTATTCCACTAAGGATAATTTTGACCGCTGTCCAGTGATCTACTCTTAGATCACTATTGTACTCCCTTGCTTAACACAATGTAGGGTATACAATAGATCTGGTACACAGCATGGCATACTTTATAGAACCTATGGCTGAGGCATAGGGAATGACTTTCATTCTATTTCTATCTTCTGCCGTGGTCGAGCTTTGAGTCTTACTCAATTTCACACCTTGCAACACATGCAAGAACTCTTTCTTTGACTGTTCCATTTTGAACTACTTCAAAATCTTGTCAAGGTATGTACTCATTGAAAAACTTATCAAGCGTCTTGATCTATCTCTATAGATCTTGATGCTTAATATGTAAGCAGCTTTACCAAGGTCTTTCTTTGAAAAACTCCTTTCAAATATTCCTTTATGCTTTCCAGAATAATTCTGCATTATTTCCGATCAACAATATGTCATTCACATATACTTATCAGAAATGTTGTAGTGCTCCCACTCACTTTCTTGTAAATACAGGCTTCATCGCAAGTCTGTATAAAACTATATGCTTTGATCAA
Organism: Triticum urartu; assembly: GCF_003073215.2. Taxonomy (NCBI): domain Eukaryota; kingdom Viridiplantae; phylum Streptophyta; class Magnoliopsida; order Poales; family Poaceae; genus Triticum; species Triticum urartu. The sequence goes on along the minus strand of NC_053022.1, from coordinate 403,121,322 downwards.
CTTATCAAAGCGTATATTCCAACTCCGAGATGCTTGCACCAGTCCATAGATGGATTGTTGGAGCTTGCATATTTTGTTAACACCTTTAGGATTGACAAAACCTTCTGGTTGCATCATATACAACTCTTCTTTAAGAAATCCATTAAGGAATGCAGTTTTGTTTATCCATTTGCCAGATTTCATAAAATGCGGCAATTGCTAACATGATTCGGATAGACTTAAGCATAGATACGAGTGAGAAACTCTTATCGTAGTCAACACCTTGAACTTGTCGAAAACCTTTTGCGACAATTCTAGCTTTGTAGATAGTAACACTACTATCAGCGTCCGTCTTCCTCTTGAAGATCCATTTATTCTCAATTGCTTGCCGATCATCGGGCAAGTCAACCAAAGTCCATACTTTGTTCTCATACATGGATCCCATCTCAGATTTCATGGCCTCAAGCCATTTTGCGGAATCTGGGATCACCATCGCTTCTTCATAGTTCGTAGGTTCGTCATGGTCAAGTAGCATGACCTCCAGAACAGGATTACCGTACCACTCTGGTGCGGATCTCACTCTGGTTTACCTACGAGAGTCGGTAGTAACTTGATCTGAAGTTACATGATCATCATCATTAGCTTCCTCACTAATTGGTGTAGTAGCCACTGGAACAGATTTCTGTGATGAACTACTTTCCAATAAGGGAGAAGGTACAATTACCTTATCAAGTTCTACTTTCCTCCCACTCACTTCTTTCGAGAGAAACTCCTTCTCTGGAAAGGATCCATTCTAAGCAACGAATATCTTGCCTTCGGATCTATGATAGAAGGTGTAAGCAACATTTTCTTTTGGGTATCCTATGAAGACGCACTTCTCCGATTTGAGTTTGAGCTTATCAGGATGAAACTTTTTCATATAAGCATCGCAACCCCAAACTTTAAAAAACGACAACTTTGGTTTCTTGCCAAACCATAGTTCATACGATGTCGTCTCAACAGATTTAGATGGTGCCCTTTTAACGTGAATGCAGCTGTCTCTAATGCATAACCCCAAAATGATAGTGGTAGATCAGTAAGAGACATCATAGATCGCACCATATCTAATTAAGTACGGTTATGACGTTCGGACACACCATTACATTGTGGTGTTCCAGGTGGCGTGAGTAGTGAAACTATTTCACATTGTTTTTAACTGAAGGCCAAACTCATAACTCAAATACTCTTCTCTACGATCAGATCGTAGAAACTTTATTTTCTTGTTATGATGATTTTTCACTTCACTCTGAAATTCTTTGAACTTTTCAAATGTTTCAGACTTATGTTTCATCAAGTAGATATACTCATATCTGCTCAAATCATCTGTGAAGATCAGAAAATAATGATACTTGTCGCGAGCCTCAATATTCATCGGACCACATACATCAGTATGTATGATTTCCAACAAATCTGTTGCTCGCTCCATTGTTCCGAAGAACAGAGTCTTAGTCATCATGCCCATGAGGCATGGTTCGCAAGCATCAACTGATTCATAATCAAGTGATTCCAAAAGCCCATCAGCATGGAGTTTCTTCATGCACTTTACACCAATATGACCTAAACGGTAGTGCCACACATAAGTTGCACTATCATTATTAACTTTGCATCTTTTGGTTTCAATATGATGATTATGTGTATCACTACGATCGAGATCCAACGAACTATTTTCATTGGGTGTGTAACCATATAAGGTTTTATTCATGTAAACAGAACAACAATTTATTCTCTTACTTAAATGAATAACCGTATTACAATAAACATGATCAAATCATATTCATGCTTAACGCAAACACCAAATAACACTTATTCAAGTTCAACACTAATCCTGAAAGTATAGGGAGTGTGCGATGATGATCATATCAATCTTGGAACCACTTCCAACACACATCGTCACTTCACCGTTAACTAGTCTCTGTTTATTCTGCAACTCCCATTTCGAGTTACTAATCTTAGCAACTGAACTAGTATCAAATACTGAGGGGTTGCTATAAACACTAGTAAAGTACACATCAATAACATGTATATCAAATATACTTATGTTCACTTTGCCATCCTTCTTATCTGCCAATCACTTGGGGTAGTTCCGCTTCCAGTGACCAGTCCCTTTGCAGTAGAAACACTTAGTC